>NW_009931625.1:2380-4089 GCF_000696875.1 Nestor notabilis | reverse complement strand
GAGGAGGGGTGTCAACCCTGCGAGTACAAAAGGCGGTAGGGTGGGAGAGAGCCTTTTAACCACAACCGGCGGGTCTGAATTGTGCAGTGGGGGCCATTGATCGACGGGGTGGTTTGGTGGTTTGGGTGGGCTTTTTGGCTTTTAAAAACTGGAGGAGTCCCCAGTATGGGAGCCAGTATGGGCTTCTCTCAGCTGTGGTGCAGGCAAGGGCAGGTCTGACGGGCATGGCAAGGAGCAGGGTGTGCCCAGGGATGCTCTATGGCAGTGCAGGACTCAGTCCTGTATTTATCATAGTGAGATCTCTGGTTGGAGCTTTGCTTTTACCTGTGGAGGGCAGGGGGCCTTGTGCAGGCTCAGTTTGTAGAGTGGCTGCTCCCCTCGGAGCCGCGCCGATGCTTTGGCACCCAGCCATGGATCCCCTTTTCCTCAGCTTATACTGGAAGAAGGGGGAATAAACAGAGAAAAAGGGTGTTGCTTTGTACCCACTGCGCCCCTGCAAGCACACCCACTGCATCCAGCAAAGTACCGCCTCGCGTACGGCCTTTGCTTCCCTCCGCAGTCACATCTGACCCTTATTACTTCTGCAAGGTAGAACAAGGCAGGAAAAATGGCTGTGCAGCGAGTTTCTTCATGCGCCAGGATTTATTAAGAACAATAGGGGAAATCAATCCATCTATGTAGAATACATCGCAGGCTGCAATGGGATAAAGCATTTATTCCGCTCTTGAAGGGTAGAGCTATAACTCATGGGAGGCAAAACCCTTAGTGCTCTGGAGTCCCTTCCCTTCATGTGTGCAAAGAAATGCTTAAGCCCATGGCAACCTACCAGCTATTGAATTTGTGTGGAGAATCTGCCGTCCTTCCCCTCCGCCGGCCCCTTTTTGGAAGGCGAGTCACTCATTAAAACACACCTCTGGAAAAATGAAGGGGCTGTCTGTTCGAAGGCATCTCTGCATCTCGGTTTTACTTGAAACAGAAAGAGAATAGAAATGTCTCAGTGATGTAAAAGCAAACCCCTCACCCCCCCCCCCCCAATTTTGAATGGGCAGATCGTGCTTAAACCAGCGCAGGATTTACTGCAACTTTCAGCTGATGCCCAAGGACCAGGCGTTGCAATCACAGAGGAGAGGGACTGGTTGGGGTGTTGTGCCAAGGCGAGGTGCTGTGCAGGGAGATCTGTGTTCCATGGCTGAACACCTCCAATGATGACTAGTTATTTATGTGTGTGTATATATATAAGTACCACCCTGTGCCCAGCTCTCTGCTTGCAGTAGAAGACGTGCAGTGCAAAGACTGGAGCAGTAGTTAGCAGGGGCAAAAGGTGACTGGGATTTGTTATAATCTTTCTGGGTGTGAGAGAGTGTGAAGGCGGGCAGGAGCTGGGGGGAATTAATAGTGAAATGGTATTTTCACTAAGCCTATTTCACTGGGTCTAATCTATGTTTCAATAAGGCAGACCCAGCGAGGCTGGTGAGCTCTTTGGAGGGGGCCTGGAAAGCCGAGGAGCGCAGGCAGGGAGAAGCTTAGCACGTCACACCAGACAGCCTTCCTCAGCAGAGATGACTTGGTAGGTAGCATGCTGTTGGGCAGATGGGGTTAATTCTTACACCCAAATCAAAAGGCGACCGAGGGGGGAATGTTTTATTAATGAAAGCAGCCCTTTGTGAGTATTCCTCCCGAGGCACGTTCCCTCCACCCGCTGCCTTCCC
>NW_009931625.1:0-2369 GCF_000696875.1 Nestor notabilis | reverse complement strand
CTTGCTCGGTACCTGCTCAGCTGCCACTCACCCACTGATAGGTTTCATCAAGAAATGTCTCCATATGTCTTGAGTCCTGGACTTGGAAGAGTGGGATGGGAAGAGGACAGACAGGTCCTCGGCTATGCCAGGGACAGGGGTGTGCACAGGCAGGCAGAGCTTGGGCTGTCACAAGTTGCACATCAGCCCATTGATTGCTGCAGTGGTGCTGTGGGGTTCACCTCTTGCTGGTACCAAAGAGCAAGAGAAACTGTGGTTTGAAGAGCACAAGGTAAAAAGCAGGTTGAAAGCGAGCACCTCAATGGGCTGGGGATGAAGGCGCCAGCCAGAGGTTGGGCTGGGGAGGTTGCGAGTGCCTTACCCACCATCCAGCCCCCTTCCCACCCTTTTTTTGGGCTCAAGAGAGGAGGAGCGGATTTCTGTGCACCAGAAAGCAGCCTCTCCTGGTCTTTCTTACCTCGCTGTCTACCCATGCCCTCGGGGCCCCTGGGCAGCTTTTAGTGCCAGACGAGAGGGCTGCGGGAGTGGCAAGGGCTGCGCATGGAGGTTATGTCAGTCGCTTTGTTAAAAATAAAACAAAAGCTGGTTTATAACAATTGATTTAGAAGGAGGAGGAAGCGGAGCCCAATTCCCAGAGCGCCTTTTAGCAAGGCTCTGCATGCGCGCGCGTGTCATACGCGTGTCAGAGCACAGCACCCAAGGAAGGCCGGGTCGGGAAACCTCGCATGGAAGCAGGGAAAAGACCCCGGTGCATGGCTGCTTCCCTGAGGGAACCCCCGCAGGGCTAATGTTTGATCTGAGGCTCGGTTGTACTCCTCTGAAACCTCGGGATGTCAGGAGCTCGAAGGGAGCCTGGGACGGAAGAGGATGCTATTTGCATTTTCCTATGAATGCATCTATTTGTATAAATCTGGTGTCTCTGTGCATGCGCACACTGCCCTTACGCATGCATTTGTTTGAAGAGCAACACGCTGTCCCTGTGGTGTTCTCCACTCAGGGCCAGAACTGGTTAGTCTGAAATTCAGCCTCTTCCTGGAGGAGCTGTAACTCCCCTCCCTGCTTCAAATCTAGCCATGGCTACGGACGTAGGAGTCCCGAGATGTTTTCACCATGTGATAGCGGAGTTTCATTGTGGAAGATGAAGGCTCCCCCTTTCAAATTTGCACAGACATCAAAAGAGTCTGGAAGGTTCAAACAGATCACAACGTAATCAAAATGCCAAGCCACCGTCTGCTTCTGCCTTTGGGTTGACAAGCAGGATTAGCACCCAAGGGAAGCAGGGTGTAATAGTGTTTCACGGGCACTGTGAACAGCCCAGAAGTGCGCGGAGTACAGAAAGGTTAGCCGAGGGGCAGGTCTAGCTACAGACGTACGGTTGGGGGGTGGATTTTGAAGCAAGGAGCTGTACGTGCACAACCTCCATGGATATTTACTTTGGCAGAAGGCAGGACTCTCCCGTAGAGCGGTTATGTCACGCTGGAAGCAGTTTAAGCTAAACTGGAGGAAGCTAATGTAAGAGTGGAGATGTGCACCAGCGTGGTGAGGAGCAGTAGCAGTTGACCTATAGTGCTGTCATTATAATGGTGTGGTTTTCCGTGTAGACAACCCCAGAGCGGAGCAGCTAGGCTGCCATCCCTTATGTTTCACTGTCTCACCGAGATGTACAACACGGCCCTGTCTGCGTGCGGTTGCAATCACCCTCGTGCTCTGGTTCTCCGCACAGCACCGGAGCAGACGCCGAACTTCCAGTGCACGTCGCGTGCCTGCCGCACGGTGTGAAGTAGCCCCGTCGCGGCTAGAGACACCTGAAACGCTCCCCAAATACGGCTTTAATGGCAGTAATAGGTCTAAGTGTTCTGAGGACAGCCCCGGACCGAGAAGGAGGGTTCTTTGGTTGGTATTTGGCGTTGCTCATGTGGAGAATGGAGCAACGCTGTAAAGCTCCCGTGGAGTGGGAAATGCCGCTGTAGCTTTGTCCGTGTTGTCTGTGTGACTGTGCCTTTTCTTTATGGCTGACCCTGGTTTAAATGAAGATTTAGGAAGCCCACGTCTTGACTGGTATCTCTGCAGTTTCAGTTTGGGACTGATTTTGGTTTGGCCACAGAAAGACAGAACTTGCCCCTGGCTCGCTCCCCAGTGCCTGTGCAGGCGACGTTTCCCCTCGTAGCCCTCTGTACCCGCCTCACTGCGCCTGGTCAGTGTCCCGGGGCAGCCCCGCGCGCGGCAGCTTTCGGGACTCGCGGGGACACATTTTACCCCAAAAGTGGGGCTAACCCCGCCTTTGCTCCCGCACCGCTTATGTCCGAGGGGAAAACCACAGCGAGGGCGCAGGCCCCGGGCGACGTCGCCTAGCGAAGGAGAAGCGTTCC
>NW_009931624.1:4059-6622 GCF_000696875.1 Nestor notabilis | reverse complement strand
AGGGGGCAGGATTCTATGGATTCACTTTCCAGACAGCTGTATATGATAGAAAGGGGTCTTGGCAGGGTAAAAGCCACAGGGGCCGCACCACCTCTGCTCATACCCAAGCAGCCAGAGGCCAGGATGGGTACCGATTATTGGAGTTGGCACATACCCTGGAGGTCCCCAAAGCACTTCAGCAGAAGCTCCAGAAGGACAGAAGTCACAGCCCAGCTGGCATGGCCACAAGACCACAGAGTTTCGGGAGGCATGCTGAAGAGGGGGGATTTCCAGCCACCTTCCTGGAAACCGAGTCCATCCTGTCCTGGAGCGCAGAGATGCTTGGAGCAGGGGTGAGGAGGAGGCAGCGGAGAGCTGGCTCCACAAGGAGCGGAACGTGGCCCCTGTCCCATCTGGGAGAGATTTGTTCTGGCTTCCCCGGCGGATTGAGGGGCGCTGCCGTCACCCGGGCTCCGCTCCCTGCCGCAGCCCTGCTGCAGGGCACAGCAATGGGGGTGAGGGGACCAAGAGGGAGCCCCATGGGCTGGGAGGTGGGGAGATGGCCTGGCAGGCCATGCAGAGGGAGGAAACCCAAAGAAAAGGTCTTTTCTTGACTCTCCCACCACTCCCACTGGCTTCCTCTGAGCAGGACATGGGGGAAGAGATGTCTTCCATATCTCTGGCAAGCAGGGAGATTGCAGGTCACAATTTCTTGTCCTTTCCCTGCTGGTGGTACAGCTTACCCCTTTCAGACCCAAGCTCCTATCTCCCTCCAAGACACAGAGCAACTCAGAAGGACCACCAAAACACACAGTCCCTCTACTCTTCATTCCTAATGGGTAAGACCTCCACAGAAGGTCTGGACAGAAAACCCAACTATCCCATTTCACAGAGGAGAAGCCTGAGGCCAAGAGGCTGAGAATGGTGCCAAAACCCTACTGCTGGTTAGCAAACCTCTGAGCAATAAGGTGCTCCTGCCTGGGCATCTCAGTGTGAGCAGCCTAAGCCCAGCGAGAAGCTAGGCTCCATTTTGACATCTTCTCTGCAGACATCTTGTCATCCCTTCAGCCAGGCCCTACTTAACCCCAACAAGTCTTGTCTCGCCTTTGCCGGCATAGACACCTCCCTTCTCCTCCACAAGGCCCTGAATAGGTGCTTGTGCCTGGCCAAGTGCTCCCTAGCAGAGCCACCGTGGCCATGAGGGTCATCAATGGCACTAGTGATCCTGTGCCCACCAACAGGCTGCCCCTCATTAGGGTCTTCTGCCCTGTGACCACCGAGGAACAAAGCAGTGAAGCATGATGCCATAGGGATGTGGTGTTCCGTGTGCGGTCAGAAACCCTCCCTGGTGCCACTACAGAGCACCTCCTTGAAGTTACCCACTGCCACCCCCTTACCCTGGTCGGACACACTGCCAGTGATAATGACACTGGTCCTGAGCCTCTTATGAATGCCACAATGGCCCACACAGCATCCAGGGAGCCTGGTATCCTGCTAAAGCTCAACTCAACACTACCCACAGGTCCTGGCATGACCTCCCACCCCCATAGAATCACAGAATGGTTTGGCTTGGAAGGGACCTTAAGATCATCTAGTTCCAACCCCCCTGGCAGGGACGCCTCACACTAGACCACGTCGCCCAAGGCTCTGTCCAGCCTGGCCTTGAACACTGCCAGGGATGGAGCATTCACAACTTCCTTAGGCAACTACTCCAGTGCCTCACCACCCTCACTGTAAAGAACTTCTTCCTCAGACCTAACCTGACCTTCCCCTGTTTAAGTTTGAACCCATACCCTGTTCCTGGTTGGAAGTGCTACAGCATGGGCACTAGGACTTCCCACTCAACACAGGATGGGATGACCCTATGTAATATCCACACACAGGAGGCAAACTCCTTTCCTATACCCCCTGGCCAGGCTCCCCTAACCAGCTTATAGCCAGCAATCTGGGCTCCCCCTTCCCCCAGATCCATTGAAGCGGGTGCATCGGGAGGCCGGGATGCCGGAGGGCGGGAAATGGCAGTGGGGAAGTGGGGAGGAGCGGGGGGGGCAGAGGAGTTCCTGAAGTTCTCTGTCCTGGATAGTTGGAATAAATCTCATTTTCTCTGGTCTCTTGCCGAGGCGAGGATTGGCTCAGCAGTGCTGCAGCCCGCCCTCCTCCTTCCCACGTCCCCTCCCCGACAGCTTCGCTCCCTCTCTCCGGTGGCATTGGGGCGTCAGCCTGGGAGAGCCAGCCTTTGGGGGGACAGCCGTGGGAAAAGGGAGGGGGGCATGCCTCCCCTTTGTGCCCCCCTCCGCTCCGGGATGTGGCAGCAGTAACCCTCGGAGCAAGTGACGGGCCAACGGGAAGTGTCTCTCAACTTTTCGTCCAGAGGACAGAGAGGAAAAATAATAAGCCTGGTTTGGAAGAGGTAAATCCTGGAAGTTTTGATTCCTCAGTGTGTAGAGCTGGAGGGAGCGAGAGGGGTGTGAGGAGCAGAAGGAAAAGGGTGGAAAGGGTGGTTGGAGAGGGGAGAAGCGGGAGGGGTGGCAAAGCGATGGGGATGAGGAGGATGGCAAACAAGGAGGGGAGAAGGCAGGAAGGC
>NW_009931624.1:1812-4021 GCF_000696875.1 Nestor notabilis | reverse complement strand
CAGGAAACCGTGAGGAAGGGAAGAGGGAGTGAGGAGAGAGGAGATAGGAGGCCGGGGGGGAACAAGGAGAGAAAGGGGGTGAAGAGTGGTCCCTCCTGACCCGCTGCTCTGGATACCCCTCAGCCCTGCAGGCTGTTTGGTGCCTCGATTTGGGGGGTTTGGAGGAAGAAAGGGAGCACTTTGGGACAAGAGGGCAGGGAGGGCATGGCTGGAAACTGTCTGCCTTTGGAGCCCCGGCCTCCCTCCATGTCCCAGTGTGTCTGCTTGGAAAAATACCCTTGTTACACAGAGAGATATAACTATATGTATATATATAGCAGCTGGCAGCACAGGAGTCGGACTCAGGCTTGTCCGCCTACCGCCCGGCGCTGCTCCAGGGGAGCTGGAAGAGGCCCAGCCTGGCCAGCAGAGCCCTTTTCCCCCTTTCCCAAAGGCCTGTCCGTGCTGGCTTTCCCCATCCCAGAGCACTGACCCAACAGGGGAGCCACTACCTCCCTCCCTCCAGGGAAAGGGTGGTTTGTCAGCACTCAGGAAGGCTGGGAAAGCCTTCCTGGCCGCCCACAGCCATTTCCACTCGCTCTTCCCCCTATTGAGACCACCCCAAGCTTCTCCTCGCCCTCTTTTGGAGTATGTCCCCTTTGGAAGGGGGGGGTAAGGAAAGGAGGAGGAGGAGGGAAGAGGCTGCTTTCAGCAGCTCCAGCCAACTAGACATCTGGATTATTTCCCCCCCCCTCCTCTTCCTGGTTTCCGTTCTTCCCAGCAAGCAGAACAGCTCTGGCCATTCCTGGCTAGTGGAAAACCAGTGGTAACCAGCTGAACTTGGGGGAAAATCAGGGGAGGCCAGGCTGGGAGGAGGAGGAGGAGATGCCGGCGGTTGGTCTTTGAGGGCAGGGGGCTTCCTGGAGGAGGCGAGCAGGGATCCGAGGAGAGGATGCCGGGGAAGGGGAGGTCGGGGTGAGCTGAGGGCTCAGACAGAAGCAGTGTCCGGACAGACGGGTGGCCAGGCAGGGGGTCCCTTGCTCAGTGGAGGAAAGGAGAGCGCACAGGTCGCCCTTTTGCCCACAGAATCACGAGTCTGCTTGGGCAGAGGGGAGGGCTCCCAGGGGCACAGCAGGCAGGGCGACACACGAGGGGCAGAGGGAAGGAGGAGAAAGGGGGAGAAATGGAGGGAGGAAAAGCCTGCCAGAAACCTGCCATCCAGGTAGGGTTGGGCACCAGCTCCCTCCCTCCCTCCCTCCTCTCCCAGTGCCTGATGCTTGCCAGCAGGCAGGGAGAGCCAGGGGTGCTGGCTTGTTGCCCTGTGGTGGCCAAGGGACAAGGAAGGAGAAACTCTCCTCCTCCCAGCTCCTCACTCAGTAGTTCTCCAGGCAGGGAGCAAGGGGGTGGTCTCCTTCCGTATCTCCCCATCCTCTCCACCCTGTCCCCAGGGTGATGCCAGCCCCAGTTCCCACAGGGCAGCTCTGCTGTGCGGGGGACCTGGGGTGGGCTGGGGGAGTCCACCCCTTAGAGTAACCCTGCTGAAGGGCACACTCCCACTTTGGGTTTCTCGGGGTCTTCAACATGCAGAAGGAAAGGAAAGCTCAATGGCTGTAATTTGCCTAATACCCTTTCCTGGAGCCATGAGTGTTCCTAGGGGATCCAAAACGACAGGTCAAAACCAGGGGTGCACCTATCTCCCTGCGGTCCGAGATGCCCGTTGTGTATCAGGGAGCACCCCCGTGGTTTCCTTGCACTCCTGACCCGGTGGCTATGGGTGGGCTTCTGCCAGAGGGTCGAAGCTGACCCCAGGTTGTCCTCCCACCCCAAAGCTGCCATGTGCCTGGCCTGCCCCAGCCGCGAGGCACCACTGCATGACCTCCATGAGCAGGAACAGGCATGGCCTGTGTGAGCCAGGGAGCTGGGGGCCAACCTGCCACTGTCCCCACTGCCACCGGCCACTGCCGCCCCGGGAGGCAGCCAATGGTGCTGGAGCTGCCAGGGGAGGTTTGTTTTCCCTTCTGCAGGCATTAACCCCTGGCAGATAAGAGGGGCCCCGGGTGAGCAAACAAGGCCAGGGCAAGGCAAAAACACATGTAGCCAGCCAGGAAAGCAGCTTCATGCCCAGGGCTCCCCCTTGCCAGAGGCTCTGCCACCCTGGCATCTCCTGACTGCTCTGAGGTGACCTGGGGACAGGCAGGGAGGGGCGGCTTGAAGCAGCCATGCAAGACAG
>NW_009931624.1:0-1708 GCF_000696875.1 Nestor notabilis | reverse complement strand
TCCCTAAGTGGGGAGTAAGCCCAGGGAGGGCCCTTCCCTGAGGAGGGCATCCGGACCACTGATGCTCTGAGGTGTCCCACGTCCCAAACCTTCTCCTTTCCCCATCTTGCCCTGTTCCTCTTGCCACACACAGCAACAGGGGATCTGAGTGTCACCTCTCTGCCATCATACACCTGGCTGCTGCCTCCATGCCTGCCTCCCAGTAGCCTGAGCGCAGGGACCCATTTCACCTTCTCTCCCAGCCTCAGTCAGTCACCTCCCTTGCCATGCCTCAGTTTCCCCTCCCTGCAAAGCAGCTGCCCTCCCTGCACCCCTGCCTCCCTGCTGCTCCAACGTGCTCCAGCACCCGAGGGCCTACAGAGTTCAACAAACAAACCAATACACAAACAGTGCATCTTCCGTCCCCGCCACCCCTCCTCCCCGAGAAGCAGCAGTCCCCAGGCCTCACCCTCTGCCCAAGGGCTCATCTGAATAGCAAAAAGAAGGGAGAGGTTTCTTACCCCGGGCGCCTGGGCTCTGGGAGGAGGGAAATCCTCAGCTTGTGTCGCGGCATGGGTCCGGCAAAGCTGCTTTGGAGGCAGGGGAATCTGAGGCACACCAAGTGAGGTGAGAGGGAGAGTGTTTTGGTGGGAAAGCCTTTTTCTTCCTCCCCAAGACAAAGGCCAGGCGAGGGGGACAGCTGGTATCAACCTCCCCACTGTTGTATATCCATCACCTTTAACCTCCCCAGCCAGTCCTGGTGCACAGCCCACATGGTTGGGAAGATCCTCTCCGAGTTCTTCACCATTCATTCCTCTTATCTTGTCTAGGTGGCCATCGACACCGAGGCGCTTGCCCTGCCCAAGCTCCCGTCACCCGCTGCCCCATCCGTGACCCGCTCCCCTTACCCAACAGCAGCAGTGCCAGAAGACAGTGGATTAACCCCTAAGCCTGCAGCCAGACGCAGCCTCCAGCAGCCTCCGCAGCACCTGAGGTGACCCCAGACACCCCCTGGGGACACCTCTGCCTGCCACCCGCTACGGGTGGCTTCATGAGCCAAACATAGAGCAGGGAAGCAGGGGACGCGCCAGACCCCACCCTCCCGCAGCCGCCGCAGCACCTGAGGTGACCCCAGACACCCCCTGGGGACACCTCTGCCTGCCACCCGCTGCGGGTGGCTTCATGAGCACAACATAGAGCAGGGAAGCAGGGGACAGGAGCCCTTCCCACCTGCAGAAAGCCAAGGTGACGTGAGCCGTTCCACCAGGAACACCAGAGCAGGAGCGATGGGGAGGCCAGGGATGTGACAGGACACCCCAGTGCTGGAAGCCCAGCGAAGGCTGGGTTTGGGGGTGTTTCTCAAAGACAGGCACAAGGCAAGGGGTGCAACATGAGCCTGGGGAAGCTGCCGGAGGGTTAGATCAGGTTCGTCGATTTCGTCTATTATGTAAAGGATTTGTAGTGATGGTAAGGCAAGTAGGATAAGGACGATGGCTGGAAGGAGGGTTGGGGTTGTTTCTCAAAGACAGGCGGAAGGCAAGGGGTGCAACATGAGCCGGGGGAAGCTGCCGGTGCTCAGCTGGGTGTCAGGCTCCCATGGGAAGCGGCGGCTGAAGTCGGAGCTCACGCCGGACATGATCAGCCCTCCGCTGGGGGACTTTCGGCACACCATGCACGTGGGGCGCGGTGGGGACGTCTTCGGGGACCCCTCCTTCCTCAGCAACCATGG
>NW_009931623.1:0-41291 GCF_000696875.1 Nestor notabilis | reverse complement strand
GTTCGCAGGCAGCGGCCACCCTCTCTACCTCCTTCTGTCTGTCCCTCCCGGGCCCCGGGGGGCACGTCCCCGCGGGTACGTGCCCAGCCCCTCAAGCACCTCTTAGTAGGTGGTTGCCCGCCTCCCCTCGCAGTTCGTGCTCTGCGGGTTGCAGGAGCTCTGGCTGACAGCCGGCAGAAGCGGACAGACTGCCCCGAGGGAAGAGGCTTCCTTGGCATCACCCACGCGTGGCTTAGGTTTGTTTGCCCGGGGGTTGAGGTGTTTTCCACTAGGTCTGTACGAGAGGGGTATATCACTTTCATATCTCGTCTTTGGAGTGTCTTATAGTAACCTTTACCAGGAATTCCCACGAGATCAGCTAAATCTGTGCAGAGATGAGGTGTGAAGTAAGCATCCCTGAGAGAGGAGCCACATGTAGGAAAAGGACGGTGTTGGAATCCTTCATCCTGATGGTCTGAAGTGGTGAAGGCAAGCAGTGCAGTGGTACCAGCATAGGTGTGGGGCAGCCTGAAGCTGGGTTTGATCTGGGCAGGCTTCTCACTCAAGAGGGGCTCTTTGTCACCTGTCTTTCTGAGATACTGAGCAGCCATTGGTTTACTGTTCACTGTCAGTACTTGCTTTATAACCAGGCAAAACCATCTCCCCAGGCTGCTTGTTTTGTATTCATGTGCGTTCATTGCAGTCTTCACTCTCTTTGGCTGTATTACTCATAGGGATAATGATGCTCTCACAGTCCTGGTGCTTTGAGCAGAGGTGCAGGAGAAAGATGGCATGGAAAGAAAAAAAAAAATCAGTTTCCCTTGGAGCAACTTCTGCACTGTGAAAAAAAGGTGTGCCAGTGGTGAGTTTTAACCTGGTGAGACCTGCAACGGTGTAAATGTATGCAGTTTGTGGCTTGTGCTGCTACACTCCCAACGGGCAGCTTGGATATTTGATTGGATTGTTTGTCCACGAAGAGGTCTTCATTGTTTTGTCTTTGCTGGCAAGTGGGTGCTAAATAAAAGCTGTTGTGGGCATGCTTAGTTATATTTGACAGACACCTTATTTGCAATGTAGGTGTTGCCCATTTCCTGGAAAAAAATGCTCTGTTTGCACATTGCTTATCTCTTGGCACATGCTGGGTGTATGGACTGTGATTAGTACAACCTATTAAGTAGGTAATGTGTAGTAAGCATTATTGCTTATCTTAGAATCCAGCTGGAAGAGCTGTTTTCTTTTATGACTTGCATTCAATCAGTGACAGCTTCATACATAGAATCACAGAACCATAGAATGGTTAGGGTTGGAAAGGACCTTAAGATCATCTAGTTCCAACTCCCCTGCCATGGGCAGGGATGCCTCACACTAGAGCATGTTGCCCAAGGCTCTGTCCAACCTGGCCTTGAACACTGTCAGGGATGGAGCATTTACAACTTCTTTTGGCAACCTGTTCCAGTGCCTCACCACCCTCACAGTAAAGAACTTCTTCCTTATATCTAACCTGAACTTCCCCTGTTTAAGTTTGAACCCATTTCCCCTTGTTCTGCCACTACAGTTCCTGATGAAGAGTCCCTCTCCAGCATCCTTATAGGCCCCCTTCAGATACTGGAAGGCTGCTATGAGGTCTCCACGCAGCCTTCTCCTCTCCAGGCTGAACAGCCCCAACTTTCTCAGCCTGTCTTCATATGGGGGGTGCTCCCATCCCCTGATCATCCCTGTGTCCCTCCTCTGGACTTGCTCCAACAGCTCCATGTCCTTTTTATGTTGAGGACACCAGAACTGGACACAGTACTCCAAGTGAGGTCTCACAAGAGCAGAGTAGAGGGGCAGGATCACCTCCTTTGACCTGCTGGTCACGCTTCTTTTGATGCAGCCCAGGATATGGTTGGCTTTCTGGGCTGCAAGCGCACACTGAAGCCGGCTCATGTTCAGTTTCTTTTCAACCATCACCCCCAAGTCCTTCTCCACAGGGCTGCTCTGAATTTCTTCTCTGCCCAGCCTGTAGCTGTGCCTGGGATTGCCCTGACCCAGGTGTAGGACCTTGCACTTGGCTCTGTGGAACTTCGTGATGTTTGTGCCTTCCCCTTCAACTGTGATGTGTCCTGGTATGCTTACAGATCCACTTGTGAGGTGGGTGTAGATTGTTTGGAAGGCCATGAGCATTGTGGAAAAGTACATGTCAAAACAAACACATTGCTCTTAGACGCTGAGACAGTGTTAGTCAATGCTGTCTTTTGTAGAAGAGCCAACTGACCTTTTATGAGGGGGTAAATCCAGAGACAATGTACAGTCATAGCAGATTTCATCTGCTATCCAAGAGAACCTGTGCTGTGCTTTGAATGTTCCCCTGTGGTTTGTGTTTTACCCCATTATGTCTGTTCTCATGTCTTCTTACAACACTTCTTGGTGTGTACTTTTCCTGTGAGTTAGCAGCTGTCTACCAATAGTGAAGCTGAGGAAACTCCTTCAAGTGGCTGTCTGACAAGGTGGTATAACGATGTCTGAGAAGAGAAAAACTAATAATCTGTGTATATTAACGTTTTTGCTTGATCTTATTTTTAGCAAGAGCACAGTCAGAGCTTTCTCAAGGGCTACTTTGGTGCCGTGTGATCAGTCTTCCAGTTTGTTGACAGACGTACGTTTCTCTGCCAGAGAGAGTAAGTTAGGAGGCCTGTAGCTACAACCCACTGATTTTTTCAGTTCTGTGTTCTTTGTTATTTTCCTCTCTTTTCAAAGCAGCTTCATCTTCAGCTTGGAAGGTGCGGGCAACCTGAGCTAGTAAAGGCCTGAGATATCTGAAAATTAGCCGGTGAGGCTGGGTGTGTTAGTGACAAGACTGTACTAACTCTTGATGTAGGATGGAAGTTTTTCCGTTAGGGATGGCCTCTTCTGGGGTCCTGTAGTCCTCTGTCATTTTGACATCTGCCACTGGGAATCCTTGTCCCTCTTTTCTTAGATTAACTTTAAAGAAAGTCACTGTAGTACTTGTTCCTTGTCCCTCTTTCACTCCGTTTATTCTGTGTAATAACTTTTATTTTGTTTGGAAAGGCCTCCCCCAGAAATGGGAGATCTGGATTCTGTTTCTTATCTGAGAATGGGCAGACTTGCACATGCCACCTCTTTTGAGAATGTCCTAAGTGCCATCTGTTTTTAAACTTTATTACCATGTAAAATGTACAAATAGGCTGAAGTTGGAAGCTAGACCTCAGGCTTTGTCTTTCCCAGGTAGTTACTTTAATTATTGAGCTAGAGAGTTGGTGTGTTTCACGTTCTTGCGTGGAGCCCATGCTCTTCCAAGGTAGGAGGTGAAGGCTTGGATCCCTTCAGACTGAGGAAAGCATAGAACAGAATCAGATGGTAAACTGCCTTTATTAAACTGGGCCTCTTCTACTACAGCAGGTTTCTTTTAAAAATGAGTTGGCACAGTTGCATTGTATAAGGAACCTGCGTTCGTTTGTGTGTGGCCACTGTACTCTCAGAGCATTTCCTGAGCTAAGGCCCCATAGTGCCTGGTTCCTGGAACAAGGGTAGGTGGGAGATAAGTATTGAGCTAACTGGACTGTGGCGGTTTTAGGCAAATGTAGAGTTGTGCTTTTGTCTTTAGAGTACTTGGGCCAAGCAAGGTGCTGCTTGAACTATAGCAGCCCTTCCTGAGTTGAGATGATGCCACAACAAGTGTGCTCAATCACAGCATTGAAATCGGACAACTTATTTTATTTTTCAGAGCTTCTGTATAGCTGTGAACATCTGGATTGTCCATCTTTTCCAGTGACAAAAGATGGGATTTTGTTTCTGCTATGATGGAGAAAGTTGAGCTCAGGTAGGGCTATATTTTGACAATGGAGCAACTGACTGATGATGCAGCTTTTACCTGAACTATACCATGGAGATATGCACAGCTGTAACTTCTGATTCATGGACCTCTAATGGGATTCATAAGACTTTACAGGATGCCAGAAGAGGATGGTCTGTCTGCACAAGTAGAGTGACTGGAGGCTTGTGCTTTGTGACACCTTACTGCACCAGTTCACAAAATCAGTTAACGTGGCATGCTTCTCTTCTAGATACAGCTTTTAACAAGATATTAAAAGGACAAGTCTCTGCAAGGGCAAATGTGTTATTGATAGGAGGGTGATTTTGTGACCTTTGGCCAAGTAACAGAAGGATTTGCAGTATGAATGGTGAAACCACAAAGGAAAACAAATTCAGTAACTGTATGGTCAAGACTGAAAGGCATTGTAGCTGCAAGGGCTGGACCTAGGTCTTTATGAAATCAAAGCAGATAAATGAACCTCTACAGATTCTGCAGTAACCCGTGGGGTTAGAGTGAAATCAGTATCATTGTACAACTTGCATTACTGATAAGAGACTAAGCACATAGCCGATGGACATGTATACTGCTTGTGCAGTATTGAGATTTCTCTTATTCCCACCACAGCAGTGGGATGAACCACACTTCGCTGTTTTGCTAAAATGCATTCAGAGCAGGGCAATTGCTGTGGTTGGATGGATAAAACATGTAAGTGTTGTGTAGGTATAGCTGGTACTTATGAGTAATGCATAGCACTTTTTAAGGAAAAGTATTTCAAATTAAACAGGTCTATTATGTGGTTTAAAATGAAAATATTTTTTTACAAAACTAGAACATGATTTTTATTGGAAGAGTGCTTTCACAATGCAAAATAGATGGGGTGGACTTTTCAAACTTTGATACCTTGAATTACTCTGTGAAAATGGGAGTTTTGAATCAAGTAAAAGTATAACAATTCTATATATGGAGATACGTCTTTTATTTGGGGAAGCATCTAAATCAGTACTTTTTGACAGGTTTGTTTTCTAGGCACTATGACTAAATGTCTGTTAAAGTTGCACTTAAATATCTTTCTGAAAAGTCTGATTGCACTGCAATCAGCCTGATTGTCTTTCTGAATGCTGATGCTTGTAAGAGTATTTAGATACTTGACTTCCTTGAGAAATACCAAGAAATACTCTGGCTGAGTCTGTCTATGAGGTTATATATTGACATTTCTACTTTTCCCCTTTAGTCAATGGATTATGAGCAGTGAATAATGTCCATCTTTTCTGATGCTGTCGTGCTTGGAGAGACAGTAAGGTAAGAGTTTTTAGACCAAGATCATTCAAGAGGAACTTATCAAGCTCAGTTTTGAATGAAGCAATGCACTATAACTTGACTGTCTGTCAATACATGGCCAGAGGCTATTGCAAATTTTAGATGAAGAAAGCAGTTGTGTTTCTGCCTTGAGAGCTCTTACAGCAGCAGTAGTAGCACCAGCTTCTGCTCACTTGCCTGCAGTTCTGTCGAATTCGACTGCCATTTGGCAGCACTTCAGGTAGCAGCTATAGAAGTTTCAACCAAACCCTAAGATGGTGTAAGTCTGACTGTTGAGTGTGCATGCAGAAATGTATGGTTTATGTAGGTAGAATATGGGGTCTGCCTCTGGCTTTCTAGTATCAGAAGTTCAATCAGTTGCTTACAGCCTGTGCTATTCCTGTAACACTGCAAGTTTTATGCAGGTGTTACAGTTCATAGTTTGAGAAGGGCTAATTGTATTAAGGGTGGGGGAAAGATAACTGAGAAAGCAAGATTTGCTGTTGTGAATTGAGGTTCTTTACTTAAATGTGGCTGTTGAGAATGAAACCAAGCAAGACAGACTCTGTGGGGCAAACTAACACTAATAAGAGAACATGACTCATTGCTTAATACTAAGAAAAGTAATGAATAGCTGGTATGGAGAGTGACTATAAAACTATTTGATACTCTGTATCTAAAAACTTAATTTCTTGGAGAAGAGTTTAAAGCAAACAGTTAAACAACTTTTTTGGAAAAGCCTTTCAGGTACTGTGGTGAGGAGAGAATCTTTCACGGGGGAGTTTGTGTATACATGGAAGGCAAATGTAAAGAAACACTACAGCCTGTTGCACCAGAAACAGGATGTTAGTTTGCTAGGTGAAGGATAAAATCCAAAGGATTGCTTTTCTGCATAGACGTAAGAGGATAGCTTTTGCTGAAACTGGCTACAGTTAAATATTAACATTTCTGCCTTTCCATTAAAATAAATATTGTCTTGGTTTCTGGCTAAAGCTAAATATTAGTATAGCTGCCTTTTCATTTAAACAAATACTGTACTGGTTGACACCAGGCACTTTTACTTTAATTGCTGAGTAGTAAAGAGTTGTCTTGAATGAGAATTTTACATGCCTTGAACATCCTTATCTTAGTTTAAGGATGTGGAGATGTAGGAATGCTTATTTGGGTACAAATTGAAATATAAGAAGATTCACTTAACAGAGTGTGTGTTGTTTGGGATTTTTTTTTTTTTGGGGGTGGTTCTGTTTTACATGATGAATGTCATCAAGCACTGGAACAGACTGCCCAGATAAGTTGAGTGTCTGTCCCTGAATGTATTTAAAACCAAACTGCACATGGCCCTGAGCAACCTGCTCTAGTTGACCCTAGCTTGAGCAGTGATTTTGGACTGGGTGATCCACAGAGGTCCCTTCCAACATAAACTTCCATGATTGAGTCCTCTACATATCAGAAGTTGAACACCTGCAATTTGTGACAGGATAGCATAAGCGGCTTGCTGAAAACTGCAATAAATGAGTAGGGGCTGTAGGCATGAAACCCAAGCTTGCCTAAAAATATAATTCCAGGTCTTTCCCCTTACAGGATATAAATAAGAGGTGTTGCTATTGAGTTTCATCCAGAACCCTTGAGAAAAAGGTATTTTATTCAGAAGTAGTAGAACAAATACTGAAATGGGATATTAGAATGGTGTCTGAAAACAGAGGTCATATTTTTAGAAAGATGGCTGAATTTTGGTTTGTCTCCCCATTTGAAGGGAGGAGGGTTACCAGAAAGTCTAATTCAGCTAGTGCATTGATCTTCTACAAAAGCAACCTATAAATACGTGGTCCAATGTTTTACTCTTTGTTTCTGTGTCTCATACTCTACAACAATATGTGTAGATTGGTGGGGCTTTTGGCTTCTTGAAAAACGGAGGGACCAGGGTATTGGCTGTTCTCTGTGCCTGCCTGGAGAAGCCCAGCTATATTCCATTGCTTTTCAGATTAGTGCACTTAGTGGTGGTGTTCAAACGTAAGTGAGCTAGAAGATATTAATGATGAAAAGTATGGCAGATGCAGGATTAGTTCATGCGTGTCTTGGTGTATTAACTTTCCTTTTTTCTTTCCATCTTTGCACAGCTTTGCTCAGTGTTTGTGACTGCCAGTGAAGTCTATTCTCTAGTTGCTTACTGGAGAGAGAAGTTCTGGTAGCCTGGCTCAGCTAGCAGGTATTAACAAAAGGACTGGTGCAGGCAATCTGATTCCTTGTGTTTGAACAGGATATGTACAGGATGTGGATTGAAAAACATTGTGAACAGTGGGTAATTCTAAGGTACTATATACGGTGATTTGTACCTGCTGTAAAAGTAGATAAGATACTGAATGTTCCAGGAAAATAACACTATAAAGTTCATGTTAACGGTGCTAAGATATGAAACAGAAGATTGGTACTATTTTTTCTTGGGAAGTTGACTTCCTCCAAGCAACATGTCTCGTTAGAGTTTCTAATGATGTGGATAGTCATAGGGGCCTATTGCCACTGCTTCCCAGAGTGACAAGGAGAGCAGAATATATCCCATTGCTAGCAGCATGCTACTTGCTTAGTCTTGGGGGTTTTTTGTGTGGTTGTTTTTTTGTTGGTTTTTTTTTTTTTTTATCTAATGAAGTGGTGACTGTCAGTGTAAACAGAATCTTTATTTCTCTATTTCCTAAGTTTTTTTTAAAGAACTGAAGCATCCTCTTCTCTATGTACCTACAGCCAACTGAAACTGAAGTGAGAACTCCTGTGACAACTTTTCCTGTGACTTCATCCTCTCCTTTGGGCTGTTGAGCTTTCTGCACAAGGGAGTCAGTTTCTTAGAAAATAGATAGCTATGCAGAAGGACAAGGAAAATGGAGTACTTAAACCTGCTGATGGCCTGTGTGAAGAACACCTCAAAGGTTACCATTCTGATCCTTGTAATCCAAGCAAGCTGAATAAAAGGTTTTTCAGTGCAGTTGTGATATTGGTATTCATCCTAGTGGTGCTTCCTGTTGTCCACACTTTTTCTTTGAGGAGTATTGAGACCAGGTTTCTTTGTGCTTAAATATGCTTTCATTTAGTCTGGGAGGCAGAAGGTGGTTGCTTTCTCTCTCTTGACAATTTCCAACAACTATCCCAGCTTCTTCAGACTTTTGGATCTGGAGTAGAGTCCTGATTAAATATCTGTTCTTTTGAACTTGCCAGCTTCGCTTCTCCTGCACTGTTGCAGCACAACTTGGGCACAATTTGGAAAGCATGGTTTCCTTGAAGCACTAGGTGAACAGTGACACAAGAGTGAGTCAGCAGTGTGCTAAACGTCTAATATCTTTTCACAGGTGTATGCTCTCCCTTCTCTAAATCTCTTCCTGCTACTTTGGTTGCTTTTTAGCCAAATGAACAAAATAAAAGATTTTTTTTTTTTCTCAATATTTTTGTTGCCTTCTGCTTCTTTCGTATGAATTCACTAATTTTTTTTTTTCAGGACCTTGGCTAAGGAATTCCTTTGGGTCATATGTATGTGAACTGAGTGATGCAGTTATGTCCAAAATTTTCAACTTAGCAAAGCTGTTATAGGAGGTGAGATGAAAGAGCATAATTCTCTCTAGTCTGCTCTAACTATTAAAGCTATAGGGACTGAAAAGGCCCTACAGCTTGTTCCATTTCTAGGCTGTGCACAGACTTCACAATGGAAATTCATAATGAAGCTTTTGTAAAGCCTGTCAAACAAGTTGATGTAAATCAGCTTATCTGTTGTCACCTTGCTTTTTACATGTGTTAAGCAACTAAACTTCCTCATATGCAATGTAAATGTTGCAACAATTTTTCTTTTCATTTATTCACAAATATATATACACGAAGTAGCATACTTAAGGCAGGCTTCCTTCTTCAAGAGTATTTCTTGTTATAAAGTGGTGGTGTTTTTTTTTTTTTTGTTTTTTTTTTTTTTAAATGTGAAACTGGAATTTTGCTTTGTAACTCAAAAATGTTACCTGACAGCAAGCAAATTAAATCTAAGGACTTAAGTCAATTGACTTTATGATCTGGTTGCAGTTAGTTCAGTGTTAAGTACCATTGAAGAACATTTGCTGCTGTACCCTGAGGCAACTCTATTGCATTGAATATGGTACAGCTTGTATCTTGCAGTCAAATTGGTCAATTAGAAGTTAGCTAAGCGTCAGAAACTTGTGGTATTGTCAAGTCCAGTGATCCAACGGGTATACTATCCATGAAAATGTAATTGCTGTGGGTGTAAGATGCCACAGATCGTGGCTTTTTGCAAGAAGTTTTCAAGTAGGTAAACCAGCTTGTGCTGCATTTGCACTGCTTAAGTGCCTTTGAAATAAAAGGAAGAAAATATGCTTGCTCTGGAAAAATCTCTTAATATAGTAAGATACAGTCAAATTTTATGAAAAGTTTCTGCAGGGCTTTGCTTTAGCTGTCATTTGGCACATTTACTGCTGCTTGGAAATTCTTCTCAAAGGAGAATTCCTACAGCCTACAGGCTGAATTCCTACAGGCAAAATCTAATGCAGAAGAAAAAATTTGCAGTGTTGAATGTCTAGTTGAGAGCTTTTGCTGTAATGAGAAGATACCTTGTCTCTGCTGTGTACCTGACACCTGCATAGCTATTAATTATGGGCCTGTTGGCTGTTTTCATCTTCCAAGTTCTTGAGGAGGTGATGTTCTTTGAATGTGTTTATGTATATCACTCACAAATCTCTAAAGCTTCACCTTCCAGGATAGTGCTGAAGAATGTGGTAAAATAGATATGCTGTCAGGTGAACTGTAACTGGTTCTTGTGTATTCAAGAATAGGCACTTGGAGGTAGCATGTCACCATACTGCAGTGGAAGCCTTAAACCCCCTCACCCCCTCTGAAAAGAGTAGACAGTTCTCTTATTTTTATCCTGTAATGTCTGAACCCATGCCAGAAGTAGCTTGAACATTGTTTACCATTTTATGAATGGAGATAAGCCTTTTTCAACGCACATAGAATAGTATATATGTGTAGAAAGAAATAAAACCTGAAGTTGGCCAGGGGAATACTCCTGTCTGCTCCTGTACATACCCTATTTCTGGGGTTTTTTTATGCTTTTCATTTGATATGCTGCAGTCCCTTCTGACTACTAGTGTAGTCTACTACCTGTAAACTTCTGTTGGTGCTATTCTGGAACTAGGAAACCTCTGACTGTTTAGGCCGCCAGTCGTCAAATAGCAAGCATGATGTCATGGGGTGTGGTTACTTTCTTTGTTGGTTTTTTTTCCTTGTTTCATGCATGCAGGATCTTTATAGGTACCTTTGCAATGGCTGGCTTCATCAGTGATGCTGGTGGTGACCCGGAGTTTCCTCTTGATGGTGATTTCTTTTTTAGAAAGATGGGGAACAGTCGCTCTATCTTTGACTGCTGTACAGTGTCTTTGCCTCCCTTAGCTCTGATACTGCTCTCTGGAAGCATAAACAGTACTGTGGAGCAGGTTTGGTTCTGAAATGCTGAAGTTTCTGGCTGTGCTTTCTGGATTTCATACAACTAAATAACTGTGGTTTTGATGTCAGTGTAACTTTTCCATGATTACACAGCAGTAGTCTGTCAACATATTCCTGCCAAAATTTAGCATGCTATTTGCTTCTGAAATTAAAATACTATTAAAATCCTACAAGACATGCAGTATAAAAGGCATACTGGGCTCTTCAGACCTGCATGCAAAATATTATATTCTTCCACCTTTGTGGCTTTGTGAGGTATTTCTGTTGCATGGGAATACTTAAGAAGACACAGCCCAGAAGCTGCTTTGCCGGTGCTGGTTTGGCTGTTACTGGTCAAGTGCTGCCCTGCTGAAGTCTAAGCCTGGGCTGTACCAGCAGAACTTCACAGCCTCTTTGCTTGCAAGTTGTTTTTTTTTCCCCTCAATGTTTGCAGTGGTGCTGGAAGCTGTTTAAGAATCTGTCTGGCCTTTCAACAGCAGTGGGGGGGTCTATGATTGTAGGTCTGCAGGCTCAGTAGCATACATCATTTTATTTTTGAAGGTGGAATAAAGTTGAATAACAGTTTTTGAAGATAGGATGGCAAAGAAGTCATGAAGACTAATAGTTAAGCTTCAGTTTATACCTTTGCCAGCCCATTTTAGGGAAATATTCATACTTACACAACTGTTGTTTTGCTTCATGTATTTGATTTCTTAAAATTCTGAAAGTCACCTGATATGCATTAAAAGTTTGTGTTTTTATTGCAGCCCTTTATAGTTGAATATATGTGCAATTGTTTCAGTCCTTTTTTAAAATGGAAAGAAGACTTTTTTTTTTTTTCCTAATTTGAGTTCTTCATTATTCAAGAATGAAAAAGGAGTCTTAATACTGACTGCGTGTCCAAAATGACAGTTGTTGCATTTCTGTTGGTAGTATCTTTGTACTTTCAGACATAAGCAGTTATGCTGGATCACAATTTAGTCATCTTATAAAAAAACACCTCTGTGGAAATGCGTTATTATGCTGTGATTTTTTTGATGTGAGAAGTGTAGATAGAATTTCAAATAATTACATTGTCTGTTGCTTTTCTTGTTTAAACAGTATGAAAGATCAGATTTACTTAAAATTGGAAAGTAACTCATTTTGGGAAATACTGACTGCTGATTCCTTTTACAGTGCTATTCATCTCTGTCATGCACAAACTGTCAGTTTTAATAATATCCTAGAATCTTGCATCATCCGTTTGATGAGTTGAAAGGAAGTGTACCACAAACTTGGCAAACTGAAAACGAACAGAACCTTAAGACTACTAGAACTCCTTAAGCAATGATCCTTAAGCTGTCTTATCAATTTTGATAAATTGAATGAACTGTAACAGGATGGTTTAAGTTATTTTTAACATGAAGGTGTGTCAAGCAGGAAATTCATTGCACATATGCGTTTGAAATATACAACTAGTACTTGCTGTGGTGGACAAGTAGCTTACTCTTGACACTGGGTAAATAGGTTGAGCTTCTCTGGGAATTGCTTAGTGTGATTTCAAAATGTGATGGTGAACTTCCGCTAATTAATTGAAGCCATTTCATTTCCTTTGTATGAGTGGGTGTTACTGGTGGTGGATTCTGTCATTTTGAGCAGGAACCTTCTTGCTCAACTGTTCTGTACATGAGCAAGTTGTCTAGGCAGCTGTTTTGGTAAGTACCCTCTTGCTGGTTGAGAATGTAGGCTTGTTTAATCAAATGCAGGTGCCTACCTTGGGATAAGAAGACCGGTGCTGTGAATTGTATTGGCTATATGCATATCTGCTCTTCTGACTGTGAAGGGTGCTTGCCTCATGGGGCTCATGCTTGTGTTGTTCTGACTAGCACTTCATCTTGCAATGAGGAAGCATTTATTATCTGAAGCACACTATAGGAGTGCTCTAAAGGTGACAGAATTTGATTACTTGTGTTGTTTCTTCTAGTAAGAAGGGCAAATTATGCAGTAAATGTGTGTGTGTATATGCAATTAAAGATGGGTACTGAGTGCTTTTACAGGTACTGTTCTTGTGAGACTGTTGCTTTGGAGTTGATCTGAAGAACAGTGTTCCCAAATCTCTACCTGCGTCCTGAACACCCTCTGCACACCACCACAGCTACATTGTCACTGCTGTTCTCTCACCATGACCCTCTAGTCTTTCTTTGAGGGACTGACTGGTGCGTTTGATTTCCACCTTGCTCTGCCTCAGTAATGTGGCTTACATTGCTCTCTATTGTGTGTGTACTGTAACTTTGTTAAACTGTGCTTCCAGACAAAAATGTAATGGTTTTGCTTCCAAAACTCTCCGGAGAGTTCAGGTATTTTTGTCTATTGGTTCACTGAGACTGTGGCATTTTGGTGTAAGCTAATGACTGTCCATGTTCCCCCTTGTAAAACCTCCCTATAATTACTTACAAATGTTGGCATCTGCTATATGGCCTGTGTGTTGAAGGACAGGATAGGGCCAGTTTATAGCCCTGGATGGTAGGAAAAGGGAGAGGGTGGCCAAAAATCAATTAGAGAGAGATTCTTTCGAAGGAAGTACAAGCCCACATTCCTAATAAAGGTCTGAAATCTTGTGACTGGTTCAATATGTTGAGTGAAATAATGTCACCAGTTTGATCCTGACCAGTTCTTGACTCTCAGTGTGGGTGGTTGGCTTGTTTTGTTTTGTTTTTTTTAACTGCTTTCACTAAGAAATAATCTGAAGTTATGGGAATGGGATTGGCTAATTATCAGCTCAAATCTCTCTTTTTAAAAACAAAAAAACCCACCCCCAAAACCCCAAACCCACATACCTCTCAACAAGGCATAAAAGATTGCTCTTAACAGTTCAGATAAGGGGTTTTCTCTTTAGTTTAACATTTTGTGTGTGTGTATGTGTGTATTCAACTTTCCCTCTAGCATGTTTTGGACTGAGGGAAAGATGGAAGAGGAGAGGGTTTATAAGTCTGCAGAATTTCTTAGGTGTGTTGCCTTTAGGTCTTTCTAGTTCCACATGTACCTCTGATTATCTTCATGAAGAGGCTTTGTTTTAATGTGGGATAAGAGGAAAAGACATAGGAAAGACCAGGAAGGAAAAACTACTCTTGCTTCTGTATTTGCAATAGGACTGTACTGCCTTTGACATTATTTATGTGGAAAACACATAGCTCTGTTTATATGTTAGTGTGGAGGAGGCAGTCAGTCTTCTAAATATTACAGCTGGGGACATCACAGCTTTTCCACACTGAGGCAGTCAAGAGTGCAAGCCTTCTAAGCTAGTCTGTAATGTTTGTCATAATTAAACTTAATGTCTAAATAAAATTTGGAACCCTTGCAGTATGCCTGACACATCAAAACACACTGGGAAGAAGTTCTTTTGGATTCTGGTCACATTATGTTTGTGGTTTGACTGCCTTTTATTTAAAAGAAGATGGTCTTTTATTGTAGGAGCTCTTCAATAGTATATCCCCAAAATATCTTTGAAATGCTGCATTTTTCGTGTTTGTTTGGTACAGATGTGGGTCTTGTGTCAGATTAAGTGGGGCTTTTAATTTTGTACATGCACAGAGCTAGTCGCTCACTGCTTATTACTCAGGTACAGATTTCCTCGCTTGGAGAATCTCATGGTGCCTTTTCAAACATAAATCTGTTAATGCTGTTCTGTGTTTAAGCAAATGGTGGCCAAGTTACAAAGATCTATAGCTGTGAACTGTGTATTAGCATACAGTTTCTTTGGTGTACCTCTAATTCTTGAAGAACATATGCCAAAATAGAAAATCACACACTCTTTATTTCTCAGTTTCTTGCACTCTACCAAGTTTCTGTCTTGTTGTATTTACCAAACTGTCTTTTAAGTTATAGTCTTATTTGGCAATGATTATATCCAAAAATGACTTGCAAATTCTGGCTCTTACTATTTGGAGATTGTGTATTAAAATATATATGCCTCTTGCATTTTACCCAGTGAAAACAGAGACCGTGTTCCCTATGGATACCGGCACAATATGCTTGCTTCTGCTGAACACCCAGTTTTTACAGCTGGGTGTTAAAGTCATGAAAATCAAACTGCTGACACAGCCTTAATCATAGTGCCACAAGTAGCACTTCTTTGTTTTTGTATGACAGTTTCATTGGTACTATTAATAGCTGGCTCCATACAGGTGTTCATGTATAATAACTCGCATAAGACAACACTTGGTAAGTTTTCAAATGGATCACCATAATTCCAGGATTAATTTTTGCAGGGAGACCTTTTGACTCTTTTTTTCCTTTTGAGGTTTTTGGTCATAAAAATCCATATGTTGAAAATATTCACTACTTTTAATTCATCAAGTGCAGCTTTGTGTTGGGTGGGAAAGCAGAAAGAGAAACTGTCTTGCCTGTGATAGTGGGCAGCCTCACTTGATCTGATGTTTCTGTTGTCAATCTCCTTAGGGAAAAATACTGCACTCTCTGTTTTACTGTTCTGCCATTGCTGCTTAGCTGGCAGGGCAGGGTAGGAAGTGTAGCTGCAGCATTACCCTCTATGAGGGAATACCAGGTGTTGCAAAACTGAAGAAAAGCCTGCATGCTTCTGTTTCAGGCACCAGCAAGCAAAACAAAATATGGTAGTAAAGGCTTTCCTCAGCTGTTGTGGGATGTATATATGGATATCTCATGCTTTTAGCAGAGTGGATGACAGAAGGCAGAGTTCCTTTCCCTTGCAGGGCTTTCTGTTGCGCCCCCTTGGGTCGGGTGTACGTGGTGGGGTTAGGAGGACAAAGGAGTGACTGTGTGCACAACGTGAATCTGGAACAGCTTAGGTGGCAAGTCACTCCTCCAGACAGCTGGGAGAAACACCCTCTATGGAATGAACTGTAAAACCTGTTGTTCTCTCGTACAGTTATCATTGAGCCCCATTTGAAAGCAGCTGAGGATTGGCACATTGCCTCTACCAGGTAATGCCAGTTAATGCAATAATACACCAGGACATAATTATTTCAACCTCTGGAGAGACTGAACTGAGAGTAATTTGTTTCAGAAGTGAGCAATTTTCTGTGTGTGGCTCCTGGCATCTGTAAAGCTAAAATGTCTTTGTTCAACTTGAGTTACAACCTCTTTGGGATTGCTGTTGAAACATGGCTAGCAGACGTGTAATAGTACTGATATAATTCTCTTTCTCCCTGGCCTGTACCTGAGCTTGTCATCTAAAAAATGCATATAAGACTTACTTGCAAATGATAATACTTTAATATGGATTTCAAAAATTTATCAGATACTGTAGCAGCCATATCTATGTAGCTGTACCTTTAAACAGTTTAGGTAATGAAGTATTTGATCAGGATTCAGCTGAAAGTTATTAAGCTTTTAAACAATTTCATAGGAGGAACAGCTTTATTAGCATGGAGACCAGCCTTGCAGAACTAACACTCCTAATATATTGTTATCTTTGTTAATACATTTAGCCACACTTAATTCATTAATTACAAGGAAAAAGGCTGACTAATCCAGTGGAAATGTTGGGGAGGTGTGGGGAACTACAGAGTGAGGAGGAGAAATAATAAAAGCAAAGTTTCTAGTTTTGCTGCCTTTTGCTTCAGGTTGTTCCAATGACTCTATCAGTATTGCTGCTTTCCAGCCAGCCAAATAAAAATCCTCAGCTGATCAGAGACAGATGATGCAGGAGTATGTCTAGGGCAGGGAATGGAAGATTACATGTGCTTAATGCAGGTGTTTGGTGTTAAACTAACTGCTAGGAAAAGATGAGGACTATTAATCTGTTCTGGCTGAAAACTTTCTTTCAGGTTTTTGTTTTTTGTTTCATTTTGGATTGGGATTTTTTTATTTTTTTTTATTTATTTATTTTTTTTTTTTTGGTTGGTGTTCAGGAGTGGCTGATCTTGGTTCACCACACAGGGACTAGTGCTGAGAAAATGGCAGGAATATATAGCTGGCAGTGGGAATGGAGGATAAAAGTAGGATGGTCCCTTTGAGTGAAAGCATGCAAGAGTGAAATAGCATGCTGGTCATGAACAGAATAAGTATTTTTCAAGAAAGCTTGTTTATGGGTTTAAATAAATTGCTTTATCTAGGCATTGTGGTGTACTGTGAATAAACTTGATACTCCTGAAGTAATGGTGAAAGGTGATAAACTGCTTGAATTTAAATATTATGACTATGCATCATCAGTTCTGTATTTGGTTATTAAATAAAATTTTTACTTGATTCCTTGTTTGCTTTGTTACCATGACTTGGTCATTGTTCTCAGTACCTCAGCTGTACCTGGCTTTTCTTAGCCTCCTACTTCTAAACTATTTCCTGTGAATTCCTCATAACAAGGTATGAACATTGGTGGTTGAACTTTGTAGTGCTTAAAACTTTTTTAGTAAGTAATGAGACTTTATATAAGAGAGAAGGTGCTTTGGGTCTCTTCCTTAAACACTTTAAAGGAGTGCTTCTGTTCTGGACAGCTGTGAGAGGACCTTTTGGGTGCCCAGGCCTCTTCTGAGTGGAGTTTGAAGAGAGGTAAGTCAGCTCCATGCTACTTCCTCCATTGTTTGAAACATGTTAAATGTAGTGAAGCTTGAGATGGGTGTGGAAACCTGTCAAGTTTCTCTCCTATCTTTGTGATGGGGAGAGATAAGAAAAGCTTTGTGTTTATGCTGATATGATCGAGAGGATACAATATATACAAACTTCATCATAACAGTCCTCATGTTTTTCAGGCCTGTGTATGTTTTGAAAGACATCACTTGCTTAGAGCTATAGTCCTTGTTTCAGCTATTCCTTGTTTTGAAAGCAGGCATTAAAGAGCAGCTACATATCTTACTCTTGCTAAAGACAATCGTTGAAGAAATGGGTTTCCCAGCACACTGAATATATGGCTGAGCTTGCAGAACAGACCTGGTCTTGCCTAAATCTGAACTTTGTATCACAAGCAAAAGGATGTTTTTGTAAGCAGCAAGACATTGTGTCCCTCCAATATATTAGGTTTCTCCACCTCTTCCTTGGATCTCTTCTACCGCTGAGTCTTTCTGGTTTGGACTTTATTTTTTATGTGACAATTAGCTGCCTGCCTCCTGTGCCGTTGGGTTGTGGTTATTAGGAAAACGTCTGCCAGAATCACTGTCATCAAGCAGCTGTAGCTGCCACCATTTCTCCCCTCCCTTTCCAAGCTTTCAGAGAAGCTGATGGCTAACTTTAGAGCTGATGTCAGTCCCTCTGCTTCCCAATTTGAGTGGGAAGGGAGAAAAACTCCTCAATGAACAGTCTTCTCTCCAGATTTGGAGTTATTAAGTATGTGTCTTTCTAAACAGTTTCACTGTGTCACAGCTGGCGTGCTGTGTGGTGATGTAGTGCTAGGTAATGAGCAAAGTAATGCATGATACTTCTATCTGCCCCACTCTGGGACTTGAGAAATTGCCAGTTTATTCCCAGACTTGCGTTTTTCACATGCTTGAAAAAAGCCACAAAGTTAGCCAACAACAATTTCGTTTTTTCTATTAACGATTTAGTGTTGTCCAGATGTGCAGAGATTTACATACTTCCTCTATGCATGAGGAGCTGTGGAACTACTGCATCCAAGGGTGGTTTCAGGAGGTGATAAGGTTTCTGTTCAAGCAGAAAATCGTTCTGATCTTGAAATGTTTTTTCAAGTCACTTAATGAATGTTACCTTTTGAAGATTTTTATATGTATCTTGTTCATCTGGATACAAAATAGGTTGTTGCAGAAGGTATGTATTGCTTTGGCATAGTGGCAGCCTTTTTTAGACATCTTGGACCCTGATGAAGAATACAAGTACGTGTTTCTGGGTTTTGGCTAAAAGTATATTCACTTTAGTTCTTGTGGAAAATACATGTTATAAAGATTATAGCTATGTTGTCTTGACAAAGGAACAAAACTTGGTTTCATTCCTTTTTTTTTTTTTTTTTTTTTTTCCTTCCAAGAAGGAAATTAACTTTAATATGAATAGGATAAAATCCTTGTTTTCTTACATATGCCTGAAGTATCTTTGTTTTCTAATGTGTTTGCTTTCTCAAGTTTTGCAGCACTGGCATATGGACTTTCAGACTTCTAGTATGAACTGAGCTATTTTTCTGTTCTAGCCTCAGTGAGAAGAGTTTACTTACAGATAACTGGCACGACAATTGAGGATAGGGAAAACAAAATGAAGTATTACTTTATAATATGGCAGATCAAGAGGGAACTGCTGAAGTGTATGTGATATTTGTTAACAGGAATTAGTGCTTCAAGTTTGCTATTGCTATCAGAAATAGTAATATTTCTTACAATTTTTCACCAAATCAGCTTGAATTGCTGATGCTTGAATTGTTTGGGGAAAAAACAGAAAGTGAGTTAACACAGGTTACATTTGATGACTCAGCGTGGTGCTGATACAGAGCATTGGGGACCTTCTGTAGCATTCTGATGCTGCTGTCTGTTTCATAATATTTCAAGCCAAATGAGCCAACTATAAAAGAAAGCAAAGTGTGAGGAAGGGAGAGGATGTCTAATAGTGTTGAATAATCTTTGTACCGCTTTGGAATGGGGTGAGATGGTCTCAAGATCTTTTCTGGGACAAGGGATTTTGTCTTGGATTTGGCTATGTTCATAAACTCTTGAAAAAGTCTGTTCTTGGAGTCAAAGAGGGACTTGTGGTGTTGCCTGTCTGACTCCTGAGGTTTTCTCTCTGCTTGATCATGTGCCAGTCCTTGCAGCTTTTTATTCTGCCACTGGCGTCCCAGTGGGCCTGTGAAGTATTTTCCAGACTGTCATAGCTGAGGCTTGACAGGACTCCTCTTCCTCAGTGAGCTAAGATGTGACTGGGTAGCAGGAGTGAAATCTGAGAGCATCTCTCTGGTTTAGGTGTTCTAGATTGGATCAGAAGGCTGAACAACTGTGCTGTAATCTAAATGAGGGCTGTTAGAAGTGGATCAGTATCATTTAGAAGAGAAATGGCACTGGAAGTTTTCTTCTAAAACTGAGACAGAAGCCATCTGCTGAAATAGATGATTAAAACCCCACTGAGGATCTAGCTGAAGAGGAGGCTGTGCACGAAGGTTGGTGCTGGATGTTAGCTAAGTGGAGATTGTAGTCAGGGAGAGAGTGCAGATAATACCTGTAGTGAGGGGCAGTACAGCTGAGTTTGAGTGGTGAAACTGGACCAAGAATCCAGGACCCTTTTTGTGTTACTAGTGAAATCATTCAAGTATGTTGAGGAGCAAAAGACTGCCCTTGCTGAGATGTTCTGCTTCTGCTGCTGCTATCGCGTGAGAGAAGATACTTCTTTAGAGAGAAATCAGATCAGCAAACTGACCTAAGGGAAGGGGGAAAAGGTTTTCACTGGGCATCTGACTTGCCTTGTAGCCAGATGTCTTCTTGAATGGGATGGAGAGGAAGAGCAGAGAGCAGCCCTTCCCTGTTGGAAGTGTGGCTCCATACTGAGGTTTTGAACCTCACTCACCAGAAGTTAACAGCTTACTTGTGGGCATTTCAAAGATACTTGGTACATGAAGAGGAAGATTCTTGTTGCTTTGGCATGTTCAGAATGTCTCCCACTTGATGGCCCTGAAGATAACACCTCAATACCCTTGGAAAATGACCACATCAGAGTCTTGCATGTGATTTACACACTATAGGAGTTTGGTGGCAGAAATAAGGACTATTTGTTGAGAGGGGTACCTTTCTGGGCATTTCACACCCCGATCTTCCATAGCTACCACTTTCTTTCAGAGCTTACAGTTTTCTATAAGGAAAAAGTTAAGTAAAATTCCAGCCATTCTTTATTCCAATGCTAATTTATTTTAAAGCAACTTGTCCTTAAGCACAAGTTTTATTTCTGCAAAACTAATGTAGAAGTAATTATAGAATGGTTTGGGCTGGAAGAGGTCTTAAAGATCATCTGGTTCCAAAGTCTTGAATGCTTCCAGGGATGGAGCAGCCACAACTTCTCTGGGCAACCTGTTCCACCACCTTCACAGCAATGAACTTCTTCCTCGTATCTAGTCTAAATCTACCCTTCTTCAGTTTAAAGTTATTATCCCTTGTGCTGTCACTACATGCCCTGTGAAAAGTCCCTCTCCATATTTCTTGTATGCCCCCTTTAGGTACTGGAAGGCTGCTATAAGGTCTCCCCAGAGCCTTTAGTCTTTTTCATAACCTTAATTGCAGGCAACTTTCTTCATGGAATTAGACTCACATTCTTGACTGTAGAGGAATGTCATCACCCTTGTAACTCATGGAGGTGATTTTCTTCCTTTTTCTGTATGTGAAGGCGATGAAATTTTGGTCTTTTAGAGGAGATTAGCCAGCAGAATGCTAATTCTTACATTGAAAGAGTGGAGTTTTATACTTAATGTTTTGTTGCAATTTGAATTTGACAGTATAAGAACATCTTGTTAATTATTAATCTCAAAGCCAAAAGCCTCATTCTATACGGTTTATTATTGCAGAGACATATGTCCCTATCAAACGGATGGCCTAAATGTTTAAATTCATCCCTTAAAACTTTTCAATATGCCACAACTGACTTGATGCCATGTAATGCTCTGTTTTCGCTGAAGTTTAAAATGGAACAGCAGTCTTTCCATCAGAAGGCTGTCTGGAATGGACTTCTTGATTTCCATGCGATAGCTTGTGACATTTATTTTTTTTTTTTATTGCTAAAAAACAATGACTTGCTGCTATTTTTGAACTATTTAGAAAATGAAACAGACGTTGATTGTCACAGTTCAAGTATAGAAGTCCTGTAAGTACCACATGTGCTACAGTGATAACCTTCATGTGTTTGTGTGTTAGGCCAAACAGTCTTTGTGCTGTAGTACAATGACTGTCATCTTATGCATTGGGGTTCTTAGTGACCTTTTCAGTTATGAACAGTGTTGGAAATGTTGGATTTCTCCCAAGTGTAATAAATGTATGGATGAGGAGCTGAGCAGGGGCCCTTTTGAAAGAAATGTGAAAAGAATATAAAGACACTGTAATTCCCTTTCTCCATTTGTCTCCAGAAGTTAAGGACCCTATTTTCTTTCAGCCTCCAACTAAGGTGGAAGGAAAAGAAAGGGAGAGAAGGACTTGTTCCTCAATAAGATGGATATGTAATCCAGCTGAGGTTCTCTCCTTCAGCTTGCCTGGTTCTTTATTCTCTCATCCTCACAGCAGTGAGGGAGGCACTAAATGCGTCTTGGTTCATGCACTTCTTTCATTCATTTTCTGCAAAAAGAAATTGTAGTCTCTATCAAACATTTCTCTAAGGTGCCTGGAGAGCCTTGTTCAAGGAGACAGCAGTGATCTGCAGGGTCTTTCTTCCTTGTGTGACATCTGATATCCGTTTCCCATGAGCTTGTATTCCCACGGTGTTATTTGGGTTACAATACAGCAAATGCAATGCTCTGCTCCAGAGTACTATAAGATGAATGCCCACTGCAAACGTTTGTCTGAAACTTTTCCTGCCAAAAGTGGATTACGCTGTGTTGCTCTATTTTGGCTACTGAGCCAGTGCAAAGTAGAAGGTTAGAAGGAGCTCATAGGAGCCTCAACGAAACATGGCGCAGGGACCTAGGCATACTTGTGGGTGATGCCACCTTCTAGTTGAAGCTGTGAGCTGTCACCTCAGTAACAAATAAAATCTTACTTTTCTAGGTTAAATTTGGCATATGTGGTGGCCATTGGTTATTTGGCTGTAACTGTGCAGATGGAGGCTGGGATTTGAACCCCTCAGCAATCACTGCAAGCCGACAAATGTGAGCTAGAGAACTTGTATGTTTATCAAAAAGGTGTCAGTCAAAAACTATCTTGTTTTAACTGGGTGCAGGCTCTAGCCACACAAATATTTGAGGGCTCTGGACTGCTGCAGGCATTTCTAACCTAAATTAAATGAGGTGTGTATACAGGTGTCTAATTGGTTTTGATACTATTCAGAAACTTCTTGTAGATTTATAGGTTTGAATCAAGTGACTGCAGTATCTTGAATGTAAGTAAGACTTTGTTTAACCTCAGAAAATTACTTCGCTCTAAATCTTGATTCTCTGTTTAAGATTGAGAGTGAAAACTCCCCACTAAACTAATAAACTTGAACAGCTTTTTCATAGAAAATGATCTCAGTGCTTTAATTGTAATTAAGATGACATCTTTAATACCAAAACTTATGTAGGCATTAAAATTACCAATTATTTTTCACTTTTAGTAGGAATAAAAATTCTAGATATTTAGATTCATGGCAAGACTTTCGGTGCAGAGGGAGCTTCATATAAAGGCTTTCTTAATTCAGGTCTCAAGTGACTTTTCCATTTATTGTGGACAAAGTGAGCTATGTATTAATGCTTCCTTAACAATACATTTTCTTTTTCACCCATGAATGTTATAGGATTCCTCTAAAAAATCAATAGATGAATCTGCTTTATGAAACATGTGAAAACAGTTAAGAGTTAAAAAGGAATAAGAATATTAGAGATAAAATTTTAAGAGAAGGTTACTTTCTTATAGTAGTAAATATCTTTAGGCTAATGGAAAACTGGCTGTTTTGAGTATCTTTCTAGTTTGAAAGGCTGGTAACTTCCAGAATAAGTTAAATGTGTTCATGTTAGCATGGTAACTTGCACCAGATCTGTGGTGCTTGAAGTACAAGGACACTTAGCAGAAGAGCTGCATCTTTAATAAGTTAATATTGAGAGAAACAAAGAAATAACTCTGACTTTATTAAAAACAAACAAAAATTTTAACCTTCTTTGGCGGACTTTTCTACTGGCTGTTATTGAAACTGGTGTGCCCCTGGCTTATTAGGCTGTGCAGCTGAGGCTGCTGTGCTTGCTGGAAAGCAGGGCATTTATGATCAAGTTCCTGTTATTGACTGGCTCTAGAGAAAAATGTCAAATTCCACCAGACATAATACAGTATGACCACTGTGGGGGACTTTGTATGAATGCTGGTTTGACATTTTTTTGACTAGGATTTTTATTTTTTCCTATTTCTAGGTTTATTTTCATGACAATACTTTTTTTCTTCCCCCCCTTCCCCCCCTCCCAGGCACTTAAGTGAGTTTTGCAGGCATTTAAGAAAATGACCAACTGTAACACAATGTCTTAACAGGTCTGGGTGATATGGAACAAGAAGAACATATTTGAAAATCTTTTTGCAATTGTATTATGAGAGAGATGAGGTCTCTTTTTATTTTTTTTATTTTTATACACTGAAGATGTGTGTGTCAGATGAGTGGCTTATTAGTTGTTTGGGCTTGGTTTTGGCAATACTGGTGCAGTTTAAAAAGGGTGATCTGCAGCATAATCAAAATGCGGTAGAAAAGCAAAGTACATGTGCTGCAGCATTGATGCTAATTTATTTGCCACAGTTTATAAGAATCATTTAAGCACTAATTTATGGATGGGCAAAACCACATTTATTTTAACTTCAAAGATAAAATCTCTGGCTTCTCAAAAAGTGTTGAAGGCTTCCTTCACTTGAATACTTTCCCACAATATAGTACTATAAGACTTTACTGTAGTTTTTCCTGTATTAGGTGCTATGTAGCTCTCCATGCAGAAAGTATTTAATTTTTCTTTGAGTACTACTTTGAAACCTCTTAGAGCTGGAATTGTTCCTGAGCGATCTAAATGTTTCATTCAAAGCTTCTCCATGTGAGAACAATTTTTAGTTGTGGTGAACTAGGCATCCTATTATGGGCAAAAGTGGCTCTGTTTATGCATGTGCTTTCTTCCAAATATAAATGCCAACAGGTCCTTCTGTGCTGTCTGTACCTTACTTTTCTCCTTATCCACATAGTGGGTATTTGGGAGTTAAATTGGAATATCTGTTCCTTGAAAACTAGTGTGTGTGTGTTGACCTGAGTCACAGTTGCAGTCATGCAGTTAGGGGGCCTTGATTTTTAAGTTGGATACTAAATCTTGTTTGCTTTTTTTGGTATTTCTGTACTCTTCAGTTAGTTAGAAAATAAGTTAGAAAATAATTTTCAAAGCCTGCACAAAAGGAAACATGCTGGCTATTAAATATGGCGAGGAGACTACCTTTGGTATTACTGTTCTTAACCAGGAACATGTGTTACCTTTTTTTAAACAACATAAATATATATACACTAGGTTTTATTCTTTTTAGTATTATGAATTAATAGTCCTTTGCTTGTTTACCGCATGATAATATTTTCCTGTGGCCAAACTGGAGTTAGTTAAAATGAATGAAGTACAGTTGGAAACCTTTTTACTTAGAGCATTTTTAATTCTCCTAGGGGAGAGGAGTGAAGATACGATTTCCAGCCTGGGAGCTGGGCTACAACCAAAAACAACAGAAAGGAAAGGTACCATCTATTAGGTAATCACCATTGGTTTTAAGTGCAATGAGCAGGAGCTTCTTCCATGGCTTGCTTCCTTCCCTACTCCTTTTAAAGGTGGTCAGAGTGGAAATCTTCCTGCCATCAAGTGAAAGATCATCTCTTTAGTTAAGTTTTATAAACTGGAAAGCTTGTTGTTCTTCTAGATATTTTATTTAAAGTTGCTCTCAGCTTTGAAAGAACTTGTTAAATAAGTTGAATAAATACAAGTGAAGAAAATATTCTCTGTACACCTGCCAAAGAAGCTGTTGTTGAAGATTTCAGTAAAGCCATTCTAGGTGTCTAGCCAGCAGCCTCCTCTGTTTCAGGGATTTCTTAGTCTTTCAAGTATGTAGCAGTCATGTACTGCTTTAATTTTTATGAATGCTTAGGTATGTATTTTTTAATTTTATTAAAATCCAGCTTAAAAACAGTAAATAGTTAGCTTTACCATCTGCTGTACAGGTCCATTAACCTACCTTAACCAGACTCTGCACTTCGTTTTCCTGCTGTCCACTGCTTGCACTGAGAGGTGGAGGGTGTCCTACAGGCAGCATCCTGCAGTTATTCAAGCAAATTAGTTATTCAGATCCATTGTTGAAGTTGGATCCTTACACCAGAGCTGTCAAGAATATCTCTACAGACAGTAAACATCTCTCCCCTCTCCTTTATTTTCTTGCAAAGACTCAATTTGGAACCCTACCCTCAATAAAGGCAAACAGCTTACTGTAGAAAATGTCACCCTGAGCTCTTCAATCTCGGCTAGCTTATCTGTAACTGAAGATATGTTTGGGTTTTTTTAATTGTGGATGTTTGGTACTCTTACTGATAGTCTTGCTCACAGTGTACTTTAATGGTTTCCAACTATACAGCAGACGGAAACAAGATGAGGGGTTCAACCATCTGTTCAGTCTTACAGGAGGAAGGCTGTAGGTCTAGGGGGTTGAGTAACACCTTCCTCAAAAAAGAGGAGGATTGTTAAGTCATTATATTAAATAGTTATAATGAGCTGAAAATTGTAATAGTTTTTGTAATCTTGTAGTTTTGATAAAAGCAGAGAAACTTACCATGGATTAAAAAAAGAAAAGGAGGTTTAGCTTGTATCCTCTGGAAGTGTTAGCTGTGTGATTATTCTTTTTTTATTATTTAATTTTTATTTTCCTGTCGTTACCAGAACCGTGAGCTACTTAAGTAGATGCCAGTATGGCACAAGGAACATGATTTCAAACAAAACTCTACAGAAACAGAAGAGACAGGAAGATATATGCAGGTGTTCATACAAGAACTTCTAGTTAACTTGTGGGTGCAAACACACCTTATAACAACTCAAGAATATAACACGGTGGATTTTTACAGTATGATCAAGCACCAGATGAACAGTCTGTGTTCATTGCTGTGCCACTATTAATGTTTATTTTCTTCAGTCTTACCTGGGAATGAATGTCCTGCTGTGCTGGTTACTGTTGCCTGGTTGGTTTCCATTATTTTTGCTCTCAATTGGTATAATATGGATAGGACAAGACAACACAGGCTGTAAATGATAAATTTGTTTAATCTAGAAGTCTTGCAGAATTTTAAATTGCAAGCTCCTAATCAGACAAAGCATGGGACAGGATCCTAATGAACTAGTCCAATACTTAAAAATGACTCAAATCATGTAACATTAAAATTTTGTTCCAACTTAAATTGGATCCTATAATTCAAGAATTCAGCTCATACCTTCATTACTGCTCAGACTTATTGTATAATATTAAAACTTGAACCTTGTTGCATAAGTTTTGGTTTTCTTCAGTATTATTAAACTCCTTGTGTTGAAATCATGTTTTGAAAGGAGTTATCGACAGCATCTTCTGAAATACAGGACTGAAGGATAAAGAGTTTTGTAAAGCAGATGGTATTTTCACAGTAAGACTCACTTGTGTATGTTAAAAGGCGAGCAAACTTGCAGAACAAAATATGAAATACGTTTCTACAGTCTTACTTTTCTTATAGTTTTTTGTAAACATGATTTCTTTCTATTCGTCCCTTTTTAGGCTTTTAACAAGTTGTGGGTTTTGGTTTTTTTTTCACTGTAATGGGATGAGAAATTGAGTGATGTGGCATTATTCAGATTCTCACATCTTTTTTCATTTTACTTTATCCCAGAAGTATATGTTCAAATTGGAAACACTTTGTACTGAATTGAGGACATAATGAAGGTAGTATTTTCAGTTTCACAGATGTTGAAAGACTCCAGTTAGGGAGAAAAATTGATGGGGGATTGAGGCCACCTTCAGAAATTGTAGAGCATCAGAAGTTTAATATTTTTGCTCTTGAGTGTTTGTCTCTTCTATTGCCTGTGTGTGTACGCAGGAGAATTATGGAAAAAGAACTCTGTCCCTTACTATTGGGTGTGAGTCCTCCAAGCATTGGAACTACTAAAAGCAGTGATCAGCACGAACTGCTCTGTAGATTTATCCACACTTTTTGGTTATTGTAGCATAACTATGCGTAATCACCTTGGTTCATGCATATATGTGGAATACACTGGACTCTGAAGTTTTGTCACAGTTGAAGTACAGATAATGTAAAGTTATTATTAGTAAAGACCTGTCACAGAGGTTTCACCTTTTTCTTTTACTCCTTCAGTCCAGGAAAAATTAGACATGGTGAGCATCTTCAAATTCATCCTACTGAACTCGTTAATTTGCTCCCCTCTTCTATGGGGGAATGCATTCCCTGCCCCAAACCCCTACAAAGATGGGAGGTCTCTTTAGATCTGAACACTTACTGGCTGGTTAGGAGATGCGTCCTCTTGGTACCTGAGCATATAGCAGATTCTGAGGTAACAATAGTCTGAAGTTAAAGCAGCAGAAGTGATGTTTTCTCTTTCAAGAATTTGTAGAGATTTGTGGTCTTTGGAAAAAAAAGATCTTCATCTTCGGTGCTGTTGCACTCACCGTCCATATGCTTGCAGGCTTTTAACTAAAAACCTTAGCTTCTGAATTTGAGCTCAGTGGTGGATATGAAGGCATTTTAAGGTTGCAGTCCATACTGTGCCTGTTATGTTTAAAATGCATACCCAGCATCCATTACTTGATTGGCAGAACATCCAATTTGGTACACCTTTTCCTATATGCCTGAGAAATGCCTGTGAACTATGGGAATGTAGCCCCTGCTACATCAGGGAATGTTAAGGCTTCAAGAAGATTGAGTTGGCTGAGTGTTATCAGGTAGGATAGAACTTTAGCAGTCTGCACAGTCTGCAAAGTTGATTTGCTCACAGATCTATACAGAGGAAATTTATGATTGTGTATTACAAAGTTCTATACAGAAGGAATGTATAATTATATATTAGAGATGCAGCACAGCAATAAGAATACTTTTTTGTGGTTAGAGATCTCTATCTGGTAGTCTATAAAAAGGCGAGTTCCTAGGCATGCTTGAGGCTAGTTGCTCCATTTAGCCTTTAAATGCTATCACAGTGTGTTCATCTAAGATAATTCATCTAAGAAATGCCCACTTTAAATCACAGAAACATCTGGTATAGCATCTCATTAGTCTGTGATTACATATCAGTAGGACTCAGGTTAAAACTGGAGAGTAACTATGAACTGAACTTGATTAAACCACAAAGAATTATGTGGGTGGTAGTGTCAGCTCTATTTTTATGATGATTATCTGGAATTTTTTTTTTAAATTGTGTTATGATGTAACTTTTATGGAGACTACAAACTGGAATTTAGTGACTCCTGGCTGTTGAAGTGGAGGCAACCTGCTTTAAGGGGCTCAGGTAATCATCTTGATAACCATTAGTTCTCTCCTTGGTTTTTGTGTTTTGTGTTTTTTTCCTTGCAGGCATTTAAAATTGTAAGATACCCTCATCTAGCTATTTACTTCTTGTCTGCTCAGTGAAACTTCCAGCTTGATCCTCATCTCTCACCAAAGCATCTCTGAAACAAGTTTTTACATAATAATCCAAGTTACTTTTCTTGTGCTAGTTGCTCTGATTAAACAGGTAAATATTGTGTTTAGTGGCTCTCTGTAAAGGCCCTATACAAGTATTGTTATAGCCATAGTGGGTTCTATAGCATTGAAGCTTAGTCCTTTAAGGGAATATTTCTTTTTAGGGAGTTATTCATTATTAAGCTTCTTTAGGAGTAAACTAAACTTAGGTTATCTGTATATTCCTAGACAAGGAAGAATAATGTTGCTGCCCACTGTTTAAGGTATCCACCTGAGCAGTTACAGGTGATAGTGTGTATTCTTAATTCAGATCATGTATGTACACTTCCATGAAGTGTGCTTGCACTGAAGCTGTAATGCTCACTCCAGAATAGCAGATAATTTGTGGATTTGGTTGTTACCTAGTAAGGTTTGGATCCAGACTGAAGACTGCTTTGATTTGGTAGGCACTGTTATCTGTCGGACAAGGAATGTTGATCTTTGAGAAATGCTATCTGAGAGATTTGGGAGGGGTGGATACCCAAAACAAAAACAATAATCACTTAAACTATCTCAAGGCTGGAAGCTACGAACAACTTCAATTAAGAGAAACCTTCTTTCCAATGCAGTTACCTCTACCAGTGAGTGTAACTGCCCAGTATTCTTACTTTATATGGTTCTTATTAAGTATAAGAAGAGGCTGGACAGCCCTTTTAAGCAAATTTTTGAAACCGTTTGGTTTCGGACTTTTTTTGGCATGGGTGGTTTTTGGTGGGTTTTTGTTTGTTTGATTGGGTTGTTTTACAGCTAAACTATTCTGAAGTTAGACTCTAAAAATGGCTGTGTTACAAGCCGTTTATGTTTAATATTTGGTACATGAGTGAGAATATAAGCTCTGGCAATTACGGAGGTAAACCTGATAATTCTAACATGCATTCTATATTGGGAGGGGTGGTGGTCATGAGGGTTTGTGTTTGGCGCTTTTTTTCCCCCTCTCCTCTAACTGATTTATTGTCTGTGTTTCTGGCAGCAAAGAATACCTCAGGTCTTTGCAATTCCACAAACAAGATCCATATCTGTGGGCAGAACTACATTAGTCTTTGAGTGGTATTTTTCATTCTTGCCACAAAACCCCTTAATTGCTATTTTTAACAGTCGCTGAGCTCTTAGCATGATAGTTGTGCTGCGTCTTAAAAATACTTACCTGGTAACCATACTGTTTCAGTACTTTTGCAGTGTAACACATACTACATAATGTTAAACCCAAGCATGGTCTTAATAAGATAGCTAGTTTAAATGATGTATATAATTCTAGAAACAGTTAAGGTGCCTTGAAAGTAATTACATGTTTGACAGGTCCCTCGTGGGCAGATTTCACTTCACTAAAATGTATCCTACCATTCATGTTTTATAAAACACTTGTCTCTAGTTTGAGCTTTGTTTTATCAGATTTATTAGCAGAACACTTTTCTGAAGACAGAACTATTGTAATAAATGTGCTCAATGAGTTGTTCTTAAATGCTCTGACTTGGGACTATACCATAGCTCCCTTGCTGAGCACTTATACATCAGTTGTATTTGGCTAATCTGCTAACGGGAAAACTTGTTTCTAGATTCCTTTTATTCCTTACAATAGAATAAAACTACTTTTCAGTGTTCATACACTTCAGTTGAAAATAAATATGTATGCCAGCCTAGCTGGCTTCTCTCAAACTACACTTGGAAAGTAGAAATTAAAAATACTTATTTTTTTCCTTCACATCAATTCAGTAGGTATGTTGAAATGTAAAATAAATGTGTTATTAAAATTGTAAGGGTGCTGCTCAAAAGTAAAATAACAAAGAAAATCTCTGAAAGTTGATCTACAGTCATGTCACAATCTAGCATTGTTGGATTATCTTCCGGTTGATAGAGAAATTGGTATATTACTTTGGTCCAATTATCAATGTTGCTTTTCTGAAGCATACACGTGAAGAAACAGTGCTGCTATGTCACATTCCTACTTTTGTGCTTTAAAAAAAAAACAACCAGAAAATCCTAAATCCACACTAAATGCCCAAATGTGTATCTTCCTCCTGCTCCCCTGAGTTTAGTGATTTGCTTGATCATAATCTTGATCAGATTGCTTAATTTAGTGAATACCATTATTGAATAGATTTTCACTGCCATGGTAATTTACAGTTCAGGATAGTTTCAGACTATAGGTCTTTTGGTTGGTTTGTGTCTGCTAAAAAAAAAAACCAAACAAAAAAAACCAACCCAAATTATTTTGATAAGGTCAATAGCTTTTATTTGTTAACCTTATGTTGCTTGTGCCTTTCCACAGCTAAAGCAAAGTTGCAGTTAAAAGCATGGCAGTAGGAATTGCTGGTTTTCAGCTATTCCCTTCACTATGCCTACTTTTTTCCATATTTAACCCTTCAGAGCTGAGTGTTCATATTTCTTGAACCAAAGTGCAAATGCATGCTGGTATTAACACTTCGGCCTTGAGGAAACCCATACTGCTGCCAGCAGAGGGTTGAGTCCAGAACTGTTGTACACAAGTAGCATTGCAGAGAATTGTCCAGTTTGAAATATTCTTTGTCAAATTAGGACTTTTCATCAAACGTGTTCTAGGAATATCTCTGTTCTGGAATAAAAGTAGTAATATTAAGTAATGTGTACAAAAATGTGAAAAGTTAACAACACACAGTAAATTAATCAAGATAGATATTTATGTAACTGTGAACAGCAAAAGCCTACAATATAGGATTATGTGGCATTTTTACATGAAATAGGTCATTAAATTTACTGTACTGTTGTAGTTGAAGGGGAAATAAATAGTTGGTTTGTATTTACAAGTTTGGTTTAATGAATAAAACTAGTGTATGAGTTTCAAAAATGTTAGATAAAAGTTCCTGGCATGTGTTCTTTTAATTGAAATTGAAAAAGCATTGCTCTCTCCTTAAATTGGATGTCTAGACAGGGGAGATACATTTCCTTTTACTGAAGAGAGCTGAATACTCTTCATAAATCTAGATTAGAGTGTACAGGCAGATGAGATGCGAATCAGCTGCTTTAGAAAAGTTAACAGGCATAATTATTTGTGTGCAGGCATAATTACTTGTCCGAAGAGGCCCTGTGTTTAGGAGCCCTTTCCTTCCTGAGCAATAATACTATCTGAGTTACAGATTTAAAAACAAATGTCTTGTTTTGCCTGGAAGCAGCCCTCACAATGCCTGCTTGTGGCTTGCTTATGAGAAGTGTGGATATGTTTTACAAGAAGCTGGTTAAACCTAATCCTGTTTTTTGTTGATGGTTATGTAGATGGATGAGTATATTTTATGTTGGTTTAATACTGCTCTGGAATTCAAAATCTGTCTGCTGAAGGGTTTTAACTTGGGATCAGCCTATTGATGTTTCAGAATTTTCTTTTTCTGTACTATTATTGAATATTGTTTACTCCTTTTGACACAGACCTAGTTCAATGCATTTAATACCATTATTTCAATAGCTAACTGAAGGACAGAGGAGTGTTTTGAAAATAGTGATAGTCTAATGTTGTAACACTCTAATACAACTTTTTCTAAACATGTCTTCTATCGGTATTCATTGGTTTCTATTATTCTAGGAGCAAGACCAGTGCAGAATCCCATGCTGATACATTATACAGTGTTGACTTAAATTAACATGCATTGCCATTTTTAAAATATTCTTAGGTTATTTAGATTGTCTTACATATCAGCATAAAGCTCTTAAAGCTTTACTGCTCACATGAGAAAAGTTAGCAGATTCATGTTTACCTCAAACATTAAAATCCAATCTTGACTAATTGTTGTAATGCCATTCACAGCTTTGCAAAATTTGGATCTTTAGAAACTTCTCAACTTGTTCACTGCTTAATGTGTTCGTGATCCTGTTTATAAAAGTCTTTGGTTGTTGGCATCAAGGCTATTTAACTTTTATTGAATATGAAATGACTGCATTAGTATTGACTGTAGTCTTTACCTTCAATCTTTATAAGAGGGTAGAGCTGTTTCATGAAATGCAGCAGACAGCTATCCCCTCTTAAGATTTATTGTTATTGTTGCAATTCTTCTTTGCATATTTAACTGATACAGCACCATGACTACTCAAACTCCTTTGCTTTATTCCTGTGTCTATCATGTTATGTAAATAAAAGAAGCCAAATAAAGGTGCACTGTTATATTTTTTGCCCTTTAACTAGTTTGTGTTTGCCATGTTCCCACAGGGCATCCTGTCTTCCAAGCCAAGTGATTATGAAGAAATAAAATTTCCTCACAACCCCCCTCACTCAAACTCTTAAGGAGAGAGAAAGTGCAAAGTTGAACTTAAGAAAACTGTATTTTTTGAAAAAGTTGTAATTGTGCGGATATTGCTGTGGATACTTGGCATGAGAAAATGGTGCATCAGTTACTTGAATATGTGAATGGCAATGCTCATTGCATATATCTTTAAAACCTCATTGATTCAGGCTGTGGATGATTGGCATGTTCCAATTGAAAATGTAGAAGCATTTACTTTCTAGCCTTAGGAAAAAAGTTTGGTTTTTGTTTTTGTTTGGTTTTGTTTTTGTGTTGTTTTTTTTTTTTTTTTTAATAATATTGTAGTTAACACCTTAATCCACAAACATACTATGGATTCTTTCCTCCTATTGAAACGTGCCATAAAGTGATAAAACAGCTTTCAGTGGTTTTTGTCCAGAGTGGCTTCATTCCAGATTTAGATACTGCTATCCTGGATTTTCCAAATTGGTTACCTTAACTGCATTTGTGCAAATAGAGACATTTTGAAGAATTCCACCGCTGTAGATTAAGTTTATATGAAAAGCTTTTGAAAGCTCTGTGGATGGGGCTGAAGTTTTGAGGGTGAGATGTGTCTGGGGCTGCCATCAAGCCCACTCAAAGATCTGTCCCTATTTTTTTTATTAATAACTATTGTAACTATGTGAGATAACCACAGGACAAATACAGAGACCTTCTATGTTCCAGCTTTCTCAAGACTATTAAGGAACTAAGAGTCAAGGCTAGGACTTGTGGTTTCATGACTTCAGTAAAGGATAAGAGTGGGAAACAATTAAGGCAGTAAATAAATCTTGGGTTTACTGTTCTGTCAACTGTAGTATGTGTGTTGCAGTGAAGTACCTGGTGTGCCTTATGCCAACAGTGCTACTCATTAGTACTTTCCTAATGTCTGTGAAAAGACTATAAAACCAGTTAAGGCCTTGTAAATTCTCTCCATTACTTTGAAACTTTTGGGGTTGATGGAAAGAACATGACTTGTTTGTACTGTGTTGAGATCGTCTATATTATCTGTTTGTCCAGAAGTGGTGTGTGTTGTGTCCTGCCATGATCTTGTAGTCTGGGTTTTCCTGTGTTTTGAGGCTTGGAACTCGTTTTAAAATGTTTGTAGTTAACATGTTGGTATTTCTTCAAATCTTGTATGTCATATATATATACAGAAGGTGTTGGGTTTGTTGTGGGTTTTTTAACTCTTCAAAGCTGCTGGCTTTCTGTGATGTCAGCAGGGGCAACGATGGAAAACTGTAATTATTCTAAAAAGGATCTCTTGAGGTAATGGTTATAGTGGAGTGGTGACAAGATTACATTGCTACTGGTCACACAATTCTCACGTTGTATAGAAACCATCTTTGTGTGTTGGTACTGTCTTAGGGTTTAGAAGTGGAAATAAATCACTGTGGAATCAAATAGGTTGTTACGTGAGGGCTGACCTGCGGTAACCAATGCTGTGCCTGCCCTGGCAGTAACCCAGTTATCTCATGTGTGCAGAGAGTTTAAAGAGGTCGTATGTATGTGTTCCATGGGTTCACTAATGCCTAGGGATCTTCTGAAGTAGCAATGTTTTTCTTTTTATCTGAGGCCTCAGAACACCCACACTTACTATTTTCTGGCTTTGCTTCGCTTTTTGTTAAATTACATTAACCCAACAATTTAACAATTTCACAGCCAACCTTGGATTGTAGTGTGGAAGTGTATGAAGACTATTGCATGTGAAAATATTTTACAGTTAGTCTTCAGAAAATATAAGAACGTCTCTTCTTGAACTTCTTTTGGGGATAAATTTATTAATCTGGCTGAGTATTTTTCCAGCTGATGCCATAGACAAACATTGTCTCATCCATGAGGAGTTCTGTATGCAAAACCTGAACGTGGATTTGAAGAACTTGCATAGCAGGTTGCTTTCTAAGGAGCTATTACTTGAAATAACCAAGTACTTAAAAAAATTTGATTGCACTAGCATTTGGCTGGTCTTACACAGCTTAACTTCCAAAATTGATGTTTTCCTTGCTAAGGGAGTGTTGCTTCATGAGCATTCTGTAGTTGAACTTAACGTGCTTTCTGTTTTCTTGCCTGAGTTTGAACAGATCCAGCAAATCACAGCCGTGTTGTCCTCTAGCGTGTAGGACTTGTAATGAAACAAATATGCCACAAGGTGGCTCAACAATATAGCACCTCAAGCGTTTCTGAGAAGTTTTTAGTACACTTTGCAACACAGTATTTCAGTACAGTTTAGCGCTAACGTGAAAACACTTGTTCTGTGTAGTGCTGCAACCTGCTATCAAGTTTGAGGAATAAATAATTTCTTCAGCACATCACTGAATGGTTTGTATTGCACAAGTGTAGAGACAACATGGTGTCCTTCCTCTATGTGCTCTTTTAGCATGGTAATACAGCAGATTTGTATTTCAGTCAGGCTTTTTGGAATTGATTCATCTGAAGGGAATTTGTTATTCACTTTTGAAGCTTTAAGTGAAACTTTGTTTTTAAGCCTGTCAAAGTTGGCTTACTGTTTGTAGGGAGAGAAAATGGAAATAGTAGTATTTTTGACACTGAAATATGAACTCTTTCCAAAAAAGTTAAAATACAAATGCCCATGCAGCTGCAGAAAGAAACATGATACTTGGAATCCTTATCTTTTTAATATGCCTGGGACCAAAAAGTAACTATAAAAATGTCACCTTGTTTTGAAATAAAAATGGGAAGTTCTGGGAGAACAAGATGATCTTTCAGCCCACGCAATTTCCCATTTGACCTAGTAAAAATTCTTTTTAATTCTGGCTTGGATACTAATGCTAAAACAGAAATGACAGTGGTGCCTGAGCTAGATTGGATGCAGATTTGCCCTGATAGCAGCTAATGCTTTCTAATGCTGCTGGTGTGGGGTAGAGGGAAGGTAGGTTTGCCACTGAGGTAGGGAAGAGAGGATGCTGAAGACTCACGAAAAATTTGAATATTTCCAGTATTAAGATGGATCTTGTGAAAATACAGACTTATGCTGGGGAGTCCTGGGTTCCATTATCTCTCCTCTTTCTCCATGTTGTGACTACATGTTGTCAGTGGATTACTGAGTATATGATGATCTGACTGTGTGTCCTGGGTTCAGCTACAGCAGTCATTTTTTCTCCTTCTTAGTAGCTGGTGCAGAGCTGTGGTTTTGACTTTCAGTCTGGCAACAACGCTGATAACACCAATGTTTTTAGTTGTTGCTAAGTAATGTTTACTCTGACCAAGGACTTTCTCAGTCTCATGCTCTGCCAGGCAGGAGGGGAAGCCGGGAGGAAGCAGAGACAGGACACCTGACCCAAACTGGCCAAAGGGGTATTCCATACCACAGCACGTCATGTCCAATGTGGAAACTGGGGGGAGTCACCTGGAAGGCCCAGATCACTGCTCCAGTCAGGCTGGGTATCGGTCAGTGGGTGGTGAGCGGTTGTGTCCTCTCCCCTTGTTATTTCCCTCATTATTATCATCGATGTTGATCTTTCTGGGACCGGGAAGGCAGGCCAGAACAAGTCTGGCTGAAAGAGATGTGTATCATCCAATTACCCCTTAAATCTTGAACTATTTTGATCTATAGTTGTTTAGGCTTCATAGCTTGTAGAAAATGAAATTAATATTTTCCTTGTGGCTGTGGAAAGTGACCAGTGTAATGAAGTGATTGTATCTTGTATAGACTGCCATATTAGGAGCTAAAGCCCGTGTGATTACAATAAAGAGGAGGAAAGTAACATCTTGCAAAGGCATCTTGTTTTCTGAAAGTGCTGTGCTGTTATTCTCATATAAGATGATGATGGACATGTTTCACTAATCATACTGATGTGGGTTGCTTCGAAATACAGTCAGAAACAAGGGATTACTAATCTGTTTTTAAATTCTGGTACTGAATGCACATGTAGGGTATATCTGGAGTTCATCCAGCAGTAGTGAGAAGTATTTTTCCGAAGAAGTCTTTCTGCTATAGTCAGAACTTAAGTAAGATGAAGTTCACCCCATTCTTCTAGTTTAATCTTGCATTTTGAACTATGAAAAGATCAAATAAATAAATACATAAGAACCAGGAGGATTGTACAGAAGGCAACAGAGCTCATGTAGCCCTATATGGGTTTGCAGGCAGGTAGCAGCAGTATGTGCAGCCTGGCAGAACAGGACAGCAGTCCCTTTTGCGGAATGTGTGGTAGCCTATCCTCTCATGAGCAAGGCTTTGTCCAGGACAGTGTCTGCATTTAAAGAATGGTTGTGGTGCCTCATCTGAGTGGAGGCTCTACAAATTGGTTTGGCATCCATGATGTTTGAATGGCCAAGAAACAGGGGTGGGTCTTAAAGGAACAGGAAGCTGAAAGCAGTTTTGTAGAACTGAAGCCCTTTCAGTGGAACTTGTTTGATGAAATGTGCATGCTTGTCTGCCATATGTAATGGACCAGGTAAGAAAAAAAGCAGATCTTTGTAAAGGAAGGATCCAGGATGCTTGGTGCTGTCTTTCTAAGAATAGACAAAACCTCAAGATGGGAAATTTGGTGAATACCAAACTGTAGTGCAAATACTTTTCTCATGGCTTTGTTCTTCCTCTTTGAACTAGCAGGTTGATTGGTTAGTTTTGGTTTGTTGGGGGGTTGTTGGTGGTTTTTTGTTTCTTTTTTTGTGTGTGTGTTTTTGTTTTTTGGTTTTGTTGTGGTGTGGTTTTTTTGGCTGGTTAGTTTGGTTTGGTTTTTTTTTTTCCCCCCACAGCCCTGTGCTCTTGAATCTCCTCTTCATGTAGCGTACTGACTAAAGGAACTTTGCTCAAAGCAGGACCATGGCAAAGCAAAGGGGAAATGCTGTGTCTAGACTAAACCACAGCTCTTCCTCTTCTGACGTGTCCAGTTCTACCCAACCCAAGCCTGAAATGGAGGGGCTGGTGAGATGGTTAAAGTCTTAGGTTATTTTAGATGTTTGTTCAGGGTGCAGGCAAAGAAAGTTGAGTCTTATACTTGCCCCCTTGTAACCATGTTTGTCCCAAAAATGCGTGGGTCTCGTGTTACTTGCCCTGGCAAGAGCAAAATACAGATTCTAATGGGGATAGAGAGAAGTGGTCTCTCAACATAAGTTTATAAACTTGGCGAGAAGCTTCAGCTGAAACATATGAAAGGTAAATGGTTTTATGTCTGAGTCATATGTGGTAGAAAGTGTTTCCTTCCCCACCCTTCCAATGTGAAGGCTCTTTCACTGGAAGTTGCTTGGCAATACTAACAGTTACATATCTGTCAAGGCCACAAATCACTGTTTCTTCCTATTACAATGCATATCAGCAAATTTTGGTATGGCTTTACTCCATGTAATTTAAAATAAAAGGTCATCCTTCTCTTCCTCTCCCTCCCCTCCATTTATTTACTGTTTGTTGGTAGCCACTAAGGCTTCTGTATACAATCCTTGAACAGACTCCTGTGGTTGGGCTACTCAAAATTTATCACAGGGTTAGATGAAAACATTATTAATGTCAATGTATCACTTTAATTCATTGGTTTGCAGTGTATTAATATATACTCCTTGATCATTGCTTGGAGATTTTAGATTCAGAACAGATTTGGGGCTTTGATACCGATAAGGAGACTTAGTTGCTCTAAGTGAACCAGTTTTTCTAAGAAAGTGGCAGAACCAAACACTAAAACTTTGAACAACAAAGTTTCAAGATCCCAAACTTGCAAGCACATCAGAATATTCCTCTGAAGGCCACTGATACCTCCAGGCAAAAGGCAATATTGCTGTGGTGGCATTTTATATTGTCCCTGCACTCCTCCCTTTACTAAGTAATATGCAAATGTCTGCTCCAGTGTTGCAGATGGAATGACCCAGAACTGGAGCCAGATACTACCTATTATTAAATTGTACCTAGAATAGAAGGAACATTGTTTTCCAATCCCTGCCCATGGCAGGGGGATTGGAACTAGACAATCTTAAGGTCCTTTCTAACCCTATTCTATGAAACAAATTATGACTGGAAATTTTCATGCCTTTTATGGAGAAAGGCCCTGGATCAGTGAGTACAGACTGTCTATATCCTTTGGTGCCTTCATCTACTGTGCTTTAATTGCAAGTGAAAACATGCTTTTATGCTCACATTTAAGCATGGTGAACATCTATTTTTAGAAGTACCATCAGATTTTTTTGTGATAAGATACATATGTATGTAAATGCTTGGGCATATGTATACATGCAGTATTCGGCTGTTTTTCTTTCATGAAGCAAAAATTTGAATGTATTAGGGCCAGGATGGTGGTGGGGTTTATAAGGTGTGCCTAGTTTGTACAACAGCTCCTGAAAGTAAATGCTTGAAATCTTTTGGCAGAGTTATTTTAAAATTACTTCAGCTCTTAACCACAGAGCCTCATACTTGTGCTCTGTGGTATAATAGAATAATTGCCTTTTTATTTCTCTGTTTTCTAAGTGAAAATAGAAAGTGCATCTCATGCATAGGTGACTGCTTAATCATGCCTCCCTGCCATGTTATGGAAGCCTGAAATCTTTCACCTCTGGTGAAATCACTTTTTTTTTTCTCTTTTCTTAGATTGAAGACTGAGAAGGGTGGCAGAAATGATTGGAATCTGCTTTCTTCTGAAATTAAAATTGTCCTATCTGGGTTTTAGATTACTCGATGATAGATTTAACTGGGTTTTGTAGCTCCTAAACAGTTTTGACAGGTCCAAAGCTCTTATAAGTGTGGTAAGTATATTTTGTTGCAGGTATGTAGAAAGGAACATTTTCCCGGCCTGTACTCTGTCTGCTAAATGAGAACAAGTCTTTTGGCAAAAAGAGAAAGGAAAAACTGGCATTGAAGAGAGCCAGTATTAAAATGATGAGACTTGAAAGGATGCTATAGAAAAAGCTGGAGTGAGGGAGGGAATGGGGATTCCCCTTCTCCTGCTACAAGGAAACATTCTCTGTTTATTTAGTAGTAAACAGGTTTCTCATCTTGGATAAACAGGTTAACAGTAGTGTCCTGGTAGGTAAGCCTAGCTGACTCATGTGTGTTGCTGTTATTTTGTACAATATTAGCTTGGTTCACCACTATGATGTGTCTGTAGTCAAACAGTAGATATGTGTAGTCATTGTGCTTTCCTGAGGGAGATGAAGACGAGAAACTAAAATACCAGGTGTACCACCTGGAGTACAATGTCTCCTTATAAATTAGATTGTTTCTATATTCCCTGGGATGTATTTACCACTAGATAAATACTTATGATATATGATTGTTACAGTAAAGATATGTTGTGTTATATCATCTTTTTCTGGTTAAAAGGGTAGTGCTTTGAAGTAGTGCTCTTTTACGTGTGTGTGTGTTTAATATACAAAAAAGTGTCTGCAGAATCAGATGGTTCTGTCTGATCCTGAAGACAAATTAAACATACTTTGCTATTTCAAAATAATGATGCTATAGATGTGAAGCAGTTAACCTCATAAGCAAAAATGTTTTGCTTTACTGCTCCTGGTTGTAAGGTACCCCTAAAAAATTAAAATATGTGAGGTTTCATTTCTGTGTCAAGAACTAGAAGTAACCAGACCAGTTTTGACAAGGGTAGGTTGGTTGGTTTTGTCTTGTTTTGGGTTTGGTTTTGTTTTGTTTTTTGGTTATTGGGTTGGTTGGTGTGTTTTATAACTAAGTGTTTAAATAACTTTTATCAATTTTTCTCTTATGGAAAGACCATACCCTGTAGTCACTAGTTTCATTAAGCGTTGAGTCAGGCTCTGGATGTTAGCTGGGACTCTGACACATCTTGCATTTAATACTCCATTCGTGAGTACCATGGGTCTTGCAGGTCCTTTGTGTTTGTGCTATTTCATTCTGGGAAAAGAGGGTTAAGCAGTCTAACTTAGTCTTGGTGTAAATTACAGGAAACTATATAACTTTTTGACAATTTACCTTTAAACCTGTGATTCTGCATGACTGAGTTTGGGTTAAAAAAAATCAATCTATCAATGTGGAATTTTTGTTAGGATGTTGGGGGTTTTTGTGTTCTTGGGACAGGAAACAATATCAAGGGGATGTCTATTCTGATGTTTCTACCTGAGCTTTTCCACCACAAGGAATTCTTATATGTAACTTGAAAAGAGGTGATATCAAAAGGGCTTTAATGGGGATTGTGGCTGGTTCTCTGATTCTCAAGTTTAAGTTTATCAAAAGGCTGGTTTAATATAGTGTCCTGGGTTCAGCCCTATGGCCAGTTTGGGTCAGGTGTCCT
>NW_009931622.1:0-247 GCF_000696875.1 Nestor notabilis | reverse complement strand
ATGCGCTAGGTTCAAGCAGAAGGGGGAAGACCTGGCCCCCTACAACAGACCCCTTCCTGTGGAAGCCAAGCTCATGAGCCAGAGGCGCAGGAGCTTCCCTCCTGCCTCACAGGGCCAGTGAGAGAGAGCATCACCCCACAAAGGGCCACGGTGACCCGCTGGACCACTGCCACCTCCATCCCCAGGGACCCCGGTGCCCTGCGGGGCAGTGAGGGGTGGGAAAGGCAGGGTGACCTGCACACCCTTG
>NW_009931621.1:18485-19001 GCF_000696875.1 Nestor notabilis | reverse complement strand
ACCTCCTGCCTCCTCTTCCCTCACCCAGCCCCAGCACACCTCAGCCTACGTGTGGGTCCCGCTCCCCATGGCCTGTCCTACAGACACCGCTCTCTCAGTGACAACAGCAGCCGCCGTCGGTCATCATTCAGCACACACTCGGGTTGGTGTCACCGTGGCCGCTCGGACCGGGTGGTGCTCAGCCCCCATGGAGGACACCCTGCCTCGTGCCTCCGACCTCCCCGTCCCTAAGGGAGGGGACGTTCAAATGTCACACACAAAAATGTGCCCCGGGGCTGTGAAAATAAATGACCGCATTTTTGGTAAAATCCCTTCAAAATGTAACGAGGTTTATTAAAAAAAGGGGGTGGAGGGGAAAGGAATCTGACCGCTAAGCTGCGTTTCCTATTAATGCTGGACATGCTTATCCCAGTGCAAACACTGCTCTCCAGATGGCCACAGCCTGCTGGTCCATCGCCCCAGCAAGCACCAATGCCTGCACCTCAATGGTGCTCAGCCCAAAATGCAGAGGATATG
>NW_009931621.1:2275-18403 GCF_000696875.1 Nestor notabilis | reverse complement strand
CAGCCTCTGGGGCGGGCTGCGACGGGAGCCAAATTGAGTCTTAAAACCGGAGCGGTCTCCCTTGCCTGAACTGCTAAATGAGCGGCCCAAGGTGGCAGGAGCCTCTCGGATGATGCTGCGTCTGCCCCACCGCTGGGCTCAGAGGGGGCAGGATGGCTGCAGAAATAACCCCCTGCCTCCCTTCACGTGCTGCACCGTGACCTGTTAGCAAACAACGCCAGGGGGTGGAGGGGGAGAAAGGAAAAGTACGATCTGTGCAGGTTGAGGCTGTGGGATTCCTGCAGATGCATCCTGTCCGTGGCCCTCCGCGAGTACAACAGGAAAAGGAACCACTGCTCCCTCCGAAAGCACTGCGGCGCAGGGATGGGGACGCTCCTGCTGCTGGCGGCCAGTGCTGGGACAGCTTTTGGGGCTGACCAGCCTCCTCACCAGCCCCGGGCTGCCGGGAGCTTCAGGGACTCCCTGCATCAGGCACTGGATCATGCTGGGGACCCACTGCTCACCCTGACTCCCCACACTCATCTCAGGATGCTGATGTTCACAGACACCTGTGGCATCCAAAACAGGCAAAGGGATGAATAGGGCCATTCGAGCCTGTAAAAGCATCTTTAAGGCCATCAGCTTCACACCCCCCCCCCAAACCCCCCAAATTCTCCATCCCTCTCTGTGCTTGCCAGATGGATCCACCCCATTGCTGCCCCTGCCCTTTCCCTCCCCAGGGGAGCGTGTGTCCTGCTGTGGCTCGCTCCTGTGTCTCACTCTCCCCAGCACTGAACTTGGTGTCGAGTTTGGCCATTAAATCTCTGCTAACCGACATACAGATGGTTTGTGTCTCCGGCAAATCCCAGGGTGCGAGGGAGATGTCTCCAGAGCACAGAGCGCCTCCTCTCCTCCGAGTCCCTCCTTCCCCACCTCCAACCCTGGTGATGCTTTATCTCCTCAGCCCTCCGAGCAGATCCTGCTCTCTCATACACACCAAATCGTGCCCTTGCACAGGGAGAGCATTAATGTAATTAAAAAGGCATGCGGCAGCCCCGGCGAGCTTTGTTTTTTCAAGATGGTTTCCAAGCAAGTTGGCAGCGGGATATTAAAATAAACAGAGAGGGATTGATGGGATGCGGCGAGAGGAAGCAGGATCCCAAAGCCACTCACACCTTGTCTATTTTCAGAGAGTGCATTTCCCAGCGCTTTTCCTAGCCTTGATCTCTCAGCGCGCGGCTCTGAGAGGGGCCAGGTTGCACCAAGGGCCTTTTCTTTATAGCTGCTGTCTCCTTCATTTTCTCCATCCCTCTCCGCCTCTTTCTGCACCCTGAAATCACTGCAGCTCCGAGCACAGCAGCAGGGCTGCCCGCTGGGGTCTTGCATCCCAGGGCTCTCCCTGCCTGCTGGGGAAGCCATGCTTGCCCTGGGAAGTGCTACCCACCCCTGGGCATCTCACAGAGACCCAGCAGCTTGCAGGCTCCAGCCTTGTGCCTGGCCTCACCTCTCCATCCTCATGGGGCTGGCTGTCCCTTGTTATGGGTGCAGATGGTTAAATCACTGCAAAGTGTCTGTGCCAGAGGCAGCACTGCTGCAGTGAGCAATGGGTTTGGAAACCCATGCAAAAGCTGTGCACAGGTGAAGGTGCAGGCATGGCACAGCATGGCATGGCACAGCATGGCATGGCACAACTTGGCTCCCACTCTCCGTCTGCTTCCACCCGCAGGAAGCCCTGCACCGGATCCTCGCTCTGAGCCCCCGTGCACCACCTCAGCCCCTCTCCGCTTCCCCTTCCCTCCCTCTCTGCTGAGTCGGCCCTGCTGACTGATTAACGGGGCGCCTTTCCGGGCAGGGGTTTTGTTCACACTCCGTCCTTCTCGCTGACTTCCTTCCCCAGCGCTGGGCTGGATCGCTCTGGCCGCAGCCGCCGCGTGTCCCCAGCTAACCGGCACGGCTCATGCTCCTGCCACCACGTGTGCTGCTGAGGCTCTGTGGTCCTGCTTGTCTCCCTGCACCGCGCATAGAGCCCAACCCAGCCTGGCCACCCCAGTGCTGTACGGGGGCAAAAGATAGGCTGGAAGGGAAAAAAGGTGTCTTTTCCCCCAGCAAAGTTATCCTGACCCTGCTACCCCATCCCTACTTTGCGGCATTCAGGCAAAATTCCCAGTCAATGAGCATCCTGACAAAACAAGGCAGGAACTTGAGATTCCAGGACACTTTCTACAAAAGGGATTTCTGGCAGATTTGTAGCAGGTAACTGAATCCCCAGACTGAGGCTCCAGGATGGAGCCCCTGAATTCACCCACATCCCCAGTGTGCAGTGCAAAGCCCATGGATGAGCCTCTTCTGACTCGCTGGATTCAAGCAGTGCTCTGACCTGTCTCTGGCTGGAGCTCAACAGCACTCTGAATGCCCTGGGATTGCTCAGGGCCCAGCATTACCTTGTAGCCCAATGTGGCTCATCATGCAAAGCATCTCCTGTTCCCCTTGGGTTTTACCCCCAGCCCAAACCTCTGGCTGCTCCTGCAGGCTGCAAAGCCAGTGGTGGGGCCCATCCCTTACAAGCAGGGCAGGCGTGCACTTAGACATGCAATCATGCATTGTAGCTACTATGTGAGCACAGACCTGCTCCGGGACAGCCAACAATAACATTCTGGTACCTCACTGTCAATTGATGAAACAGGGACTGAATGACCCTTTCTGATGCAGAAGAGCAGTAATAGTTGGTACTGGGGGAGAGGGAGGAGAAACCTTGCTCTGCCCTTTCTGCAGACCTCTCCTCCAGCTTTCCAGGCTGGGATTGCCTGAATTAACAGCATTTGCTGGCAAAACTGCACGTCCACCACTGCCCTGCAGGAACTAACCCCAGGTGGCTTCCCCACCTGCTCCAGCTACCTCTTCCCCATCTGCCCTGTGCTGGTACAACTGAGTGCCCTGGTGCCTGGTGCTGGAGGACCTGCAGCTGCCCACAGACACATGGAAGTCCACATGCCAAAGGCAGAGCTGGGCCAACTTCCCACCTACAGGGCTGAAGTTCCCTCACGGAGTGACTCCTTCTCACGCACAGGGCAAGCATCCAGCTGTGGGCTGGAGTGGCAAAGCGTGAGTGTCACGTCATGCAAGGAGCAGGCAGCTGGCAGGGCAGCAGGGGGAATTTGGACGTAGGGCTGTCAGCTCCTCCTCTTCCTCCTCCTGGTGCTTGCCAGCACGGAGGAAGGCTTGTTTTGCAGAGAGGTGAGATATCACACGAGGCTGAGAAATGAATGGCAGGCTCCAGCAAAAGTGGGGGTGAAATACCAGGTGTTTCTCTCCAGCCTCACAGCCCGCAGGGTGAGTTCCAAACCATGGTGGGAATTCACTCCAATGGAGCAGGTTCTGCCCAGGAGACACCCATGCCCACAGTAAGGCTGAGGGAAAAACAGAGAGGTGGCATGCTAAAGGGCTCTGTGGGCAAGATGGAAACAGGCTGAGGTGTAAGCAATGAATAAATCAAAATCTATAATGGTAGAAAACTGGAAATCGTCCCAAAATGATGTATATGCACAAGGGCAAAGGAAGCAGGTCCCTTCTGTTATGGCATTCATGAAAAATGTTCTTTTTTTGCAAATCAGGGTTGACCATTATTTCAGATCTGTCCCAGAAGGGGTTAAATGCAGGAGCTGTGCTCCTCTGTGCAGCATCAGCCCCTCTGTGCCCTGTGTTGTGCTACTGCAGCATCACTGATCACTGTCCCAGCCAAACAACTAACCCCCAGGCACAAAGAGCTCATTCAGACCCAGGGCAACACCTTTCCCCTTCTCAGGGTGGGCGATGGTAATGGTGAGACAACACTCCTCTCGTCCAGAGATTTTCACCTACAGACCTCAAAGCCCGAATCACACCAAATCGAAGTGTGGTGGATCTGTGTCCTCACCATTTTGTGAGGACATTCCCAAAGCATCAGAAGTTCCTTTGCTTCAACCAGAGCAAGGTGTCATTTTTCAGGGGATACAAGGCACTAATAATTACAGGAACTCAACCAACTCTCACAAACACAGAGGTGATCATTATTGGGTGTCTGATCCCCTCTGTCCAACACCAAAAGCATAGTGAGACATTTACTTTGCTCCAAGACACCTCTGGGTAAGTTGGTGTATGGAGGCAGGAACACCCCGAACAGGGACCCATCTGAGGCTGGAAATGCTTTTCTCTTGGCACCAGACTCAGAGATGCCCCAAGCACCACAGGTCTGCAGCGATGCCAGGTGAGGAGGAAGGATGTGTGTCAAAATGGACAGGGCATTTGGGGAGCGCAAGTATCAGGGCTCTCCTCCAGTTCAGCATCTGTGGCCACGGCAGATCCCAGCCAAGGCATCTCCCTGCCTGCCAGCCAAGCAGGGAGCGGGGTCGGGTGGACAGGGATGCAAGCAGAGCATCATGAAACAGCAGCATGGTCCTGACACAAGCAGAAGTCACAGCCACAGCAGCACCACGAGGCTGGGTGTTCTGCTCTGCTCCCCCAGCACTCCACAGCACCACGGCTGTGCATCCAGCACCCATGGGCCCGGCCAAACAGCCCCGTGCCCTCAGTCCAAAAAGCTGCTCTGGCCTCAATGCATGCACCCCAGTGGGCCCGTTTAGGTTCTCATTGCTCACAAACTGTAATTAACTAGTTCTTTTCTGGCAAGGCACACAAATCTCACGACCACTGCGCTGATGGGGAATGAGGCAAAAGTCACGAGCAATCTGGGCTCCTTAACCTCTTGGACTTCCAAGCTGGCAGTCTCATCAAGGGACAGAAACAGAAGAGCTTGAAAGCAGGAGCCACTTTCAAGAGAGCTGGGCTGTCCTGAGGAGCCAAGTTACCCTTGCATCCTTCAGTCCTGGTCCTTGGTTTCTCTAGGCGGGGATTCAAATCAGGGTATGTCACAAACCAGCTGCCCTGAGGCAGCAGAGCACAGCTATACCCGATGCCCAACCACGCTGCCACCTGCTTTAGGGACTCTGGTCTGCAGGGGCATGCATAGCCACCATGGTGCCATCATCCCAAGGCATCCTAAAGAGGGGTCAAGGAGCGCCTGTCTGGGAGTGTTTATCTGTCTGCCTTTCTCCCCCCGCAGGAAGCACTATCTCACCATCGCCCTGCCTCACTCCAGCCGGGTTTCCTGCTCCATCCTGCCAGGTTTACCCTGCTTTATCCTCCTCCCCTCCCCCTGCCCCACACTGTCAGGCCATGTTTGCATTTCTGTCTCCTGCCGTCTTTCCTCTCCCTGACACCCCCCCGCGCTCACTCCCTACTCCATCCTCCCCAAGAGGCTACGTCCTGAGCCAAAGTTAGCCTCTGTCAGGTAGCCACATGTCCGGCCTGGGGCAGCGGGTCAGCCAGGGCCACCCTGCAGACCTCCTCCAGGATCTCTGCTGTCAGCAGCCTCCCCAGGCCCCAGGGGAGCCGGCTGTTTGCTGCTCTGCTCGGGCGAGGGATGCTCCCGCACATCAGAGAGCTCGTTTCCCCTCGGCCCACCCTTTCTGCTGCTGGCCAGACACTGCTTTGTTTGGTCCCCCGTTCCCTGAATCGCTCTGGCTTTGTTGGCTGCCTGCTCCTGCCCGGAGAATCCTTTTCCTGCCTTTGAGATAGAGGATGCTTGAGCCATCTGTGTGTTTTATTTCCTTGTAGAAACTAACAAGCCAAGGATTGCTTCCTCTCCCTGACATTTCGGAGGGCAGCTCCGGCTCAGCGGGATGCGCGGGGAGGGAAGGGACAGCCCAGTGCCTTCAGGCAGGAACAGGACCTATTCTGTCCACAGGATTCACTCTTCAAGGGTAGAAATCCTCAGACCTGCCAAAATGCCAGTGGTAGCTCCCACTCTGCCACTGCCAGGAGCCCAAGATGAGCCGCACTGCTTAGCATACACAGCCACCCCTCTTCCAGTGGCCCCTATTAACCGCATGGCTAAACCCTCACAAAACTCAATTAAAATTATCCTCCCACATCTTCAGGACTGTCAGGTTGCTTCTCCTCTTGTTTTAATTTACTTCTTTGAAAATCTTGCCCTGCTCACCTTCTCTGCCCCCACAGGACGTGATTAACGTGGCGTAGAAAGAGCAGAGGGATCAGATGGCTTTAGGGGACTGGTAACAGAAATTAACACCCTTCATTATGTCTGTAACCTGAAGGGAGGCAATGGATGGTCCACAGCTTGTGTGAAATGAGTGTTGGTCCATATCTGTTACCTGGAAGACAGGCATTGCCACCACAAATGGATGGCCAGCATGAGCTGGGGACATGCCCTGACCATGGGCCCTGGGGTTTCTGGGCAGCTGGCTTGTACTGCTGCTACCTTCAGTTAAACTATTAGGGACTGCTCAGGAATTGCCTGATCATTGCAGGGTTCCACCCGTGTCTTACACTGAGGTGTAACCCCAGGGGGTTTATTGGGCTGAAATACTTCTGGCAGCAGTGGTAGAAGCGCGTGGGACACTGAAGAGATATCTTTGGCCGCTGAGAAGAAAGAATAGCCCATAAAGGAAATCATCAACTGCTTCTCACACTGTACCTGATAAAGTTACAGGGCAGTCGACAAAGTACCTTCTCATACAGCTCAGCTAAACTGTGGATTTTGCCACTGTGGGAGACCCACAGAGAGATTCCTAAATTGAGGAATATGCTCCCAGTACACAAGTCACCACCAGCTTCTACACACACTGATCCAGGTGAGTCCTCCACATCTAGAAGCCTCTGAACTGCCCACTGCCAAACCAGAGTGGGCGCACCAGGGCAGGGTCCCCCTGCCCATGCCCTGCCCTTTCCCAGAGCTCCTGCTGCCCACACTGAGGTTGGTGACAGCTTGGGCAGGGTCAGGATCAGCTCTAGTACCTGGGCAGGGGAAGGGAAAAGCCTGAGAAGCAGCAGAGAGGAGGCCCTCAGTTTGGGTCGTCAGTAACTACAGCTCCATCATGAGTTCCCAGAGGCTCGGGTGAAGCTCCTGTCAAAGCAAACCACAGATGTGCATTGGGGGAAGACAGAATTCAAGCTAACTGAGGCCTCAGCATCCGACTCTCACTGGGAGATGAGGAGGCAGCACCAGCTGACCGGGAAGTCAGGCAGAGCCCGAGGGTGGGCACTGAGCACGGAGAGAAAAGGGCAGCAGCATTTGGAAAGAAAAGAACAAGTCTCAGGATTGTTTTTACCTTGATGTGTGTGGGCTTAATTGCTGGCCTTTGAAGTTTAGCTATTCCCAGGACTGCTGGCTTACAGACAGGCTGAGCAGAACACTGAGGAAACCCCTGTATCCCACTCAGGGCAGGCTGAGCAGAGCCTGCACACCCTGCCTGCCTCCTGCCCAGGCTGCTGCAGCCAGCCTGACCATGCTGGGCTTTTATAAGCCACACAGCTGGACTGGGAGGAGCCGTGCCAAGCGGAAAAGACCTGCTCCTCCATCTTTGTGTTCCTGGAGTTTGCATCCAGATGTTTGCTACTTTGCTGTGAACCAAAATCAACTCAGAGCCCTCAAACCGAACAGCTGCCCTGGAGCTGGCAGTGCCTGTTCTCTGCAGCACAACCCATCCTCAAGCTGATCTCCAGCTGCTGAGTGCCAGAGAAGCTGATGAACAGGGTAAGTGGGGAAAAAAACAGTTTTGCAATTAGATGATTATCTTGGCCTTGGAAAACCTGGATTCAATCCCCCATCTGCTCTAGGCTCCCTGCAAGCTCCTCATGTGGCTTCTTTGTACCTCCATCCCTGCCTGAGACACACAGGGTAGGGCAGCTGGAACTGGGCTGCTTTGGCTTGGAAAAAAAGATACTCAAGCAAGAAGGGAAGAATCCTTATTTCTTCTAATGAAAGACAACAGGGAACAAAGAAAATGGATTTATCCCGGAGCCAATGAAACATGAAAAAGCTACATTAGACATGGATGGATCCAGAAAATAGGAAGCACAGGCAAAGCGCAGGAGGAATTAAAACTTCCTGATTATCAAAGCAGGGTTTTCAAGCATCAAGTATAATCTAAAAATAATAATAACGATAAAAAAGCAAAACGAAGAGTGGTCACAGGCATGAGCATGGGCAGCAGGAGAGCAGGAGGACACCCCCCTCCCCGGCACAGCTTCCCTCATGCACACCCGCACGTGCGCATCTGCACGACCCCTTCTGCTGCCTCCGACGGGGTGGGCACGAGGAGAGGCAGGAAGATCACAGGCACACGCTCTTCAAAGCAGAATTAGTCATCAGAGGTAGCGGCAGAGGAAGGAAGCCTCAGGTACGAGGTCAGACGTGCTCAAGCAGAGAGGGCTGCTCAAGAGCTCCGGGTGCTCGCTGCAGATCTAAGAGCCCCCCTGGCACCCACGCAAGCAGGACAGGAGGTGCAATTCCCTGGGGGAAATGCACCTACAGCAACACAGGAGATAAGAAATTTCAATGCTCCTAGAAAACACTGCACAGCTTGGCTTTGTGCCATGCTTGAAAGCAGCTGGAGCTGGCCAAACCCAGAGCCTCCCCTGATGTGCGAATAAAAATCTTACTCTGCTTTCTACAGGGTCCTTGAGAGGGGTGGGCTCCAGAGAGCACAGCAAAGCTCTCCCCCCACATAGGGCTTTGCTGGGAGTCTCCTCACCCCCAGGTCAGTGATCCTATCTGCTCCCTGATGGGCAAAACGACTTGAAGATGGAGAGACTCGGGGCACTGGGAGGAAAGCCAGTCCCACAGGGCTGTCCAGGGCAGTGACGGCAAGTTAAATGCACACGCTCTCCGTTTCTCTTGGCACAGAGCTGTGACCACAAGCCAGGACCCGCTGCAGCAGGAGATGATAATCATCATCTCCGAGAGCCAAAGTGTATCAGGGCATTCGCGTCACTTGAGATTAGCTGGCTGTTTAACATCTGCACAGATTTCTCTCTCCACCTCCACATAACACCCCTCACGCAGCTATGAAACTCATTTAATTCCCTTCCAAGAAAGGCTGAGTTGGAAATGTCACACTACCGTAGCGCAGTTCCAACGATGAAACACCCAGCCTAAATGGCAGCGTTGGACTCCGGTGCTATTCAGAGGCCAGTTTAGCTAAAACACATTATGCTGCTCTTTAAAAATAGTTTACAAGAGGGTTACCAAGTTTCATAAACACCCCGTTAACTCTTGTTAACACTCAGAGCTTGACTGTTGTTTTCCCGTTCAAAGGTGCTTCCCTTGCCACGCAGCTCAGTGGGGAGAGCACGCAAGCGGACGCAATGGGAAGGAAGCGTTTACACATGCTAATGACTTCCACCGAAGGAGCACAAGTACTAACAGGGAAATTGTGCTAAAGAGACAACACGCCACTTCCTTGCCTGTCCCTATTTGGTCACCACGAGGTACTCTGTGCTCAGAGCTGTGGGGTGAGGCTGGGGATGGCCTTCCTTGGGAAAGCCAAGGCGTGAACGAAGGGAAGACACGTTGGCTTGGACCACAAAGGCAGGAGAAGCTGTTTGGCAGCGCGGCTGTTTTGGCACCACACTGGACCAAGGGGCAGAGGACAGACACGGGTCCTTTCCCATTCCCAGCAACGTGGGTCTGGGTGCCAGAGCCTTTCCAGGTGCCGTTCAGGCCATTTCAGCAGCGCATCTCTCCTCACGCCAGCACAGGTTTCCTAAGTTCACATGGGGCCCTGTTTATTTTTCTTCTTTTTTTACATCTACTATTGTATTAAGAAGTGTTTTTCTTCTGGCAAAGGTTACCGCGGGGCCAGTGCTGTGCGGAGTCTCCTGCCTTCCATCACCACTATAACCTCAGAGCAGGAGCTCGGCCTGGCCAACGCTGCTTATCTTCAATGAATGCAGGCTTGTATTTCCACTGCCATATAAAAAGTAGACCCCAGCGCTCCCCCTCTCCCCCAGAGCATTCTTTGAAATGCCACCCAGGCCTTGTTATTGCTGGGAGGCTGGAGAGCCAGGGATTAACTGCCTCAGGCTGCATTAGGCTTTATTTGTCTAAGCAGCCAAGGGTGAGGAGCAGTCATAAATATTGTGAAATACCAAGTGTTGTGGAGGGGCAATGTTGGGCAATGCAGGTGCCATGGCAGCAGCATCCCACCTTGGGCTGGATGCAGTTCTGGTGTGACTGATGTCATTGGGAAGGTTCCTGCCTCCCTACAACACAGGAGGTTTGGGGGACATCAAAACCCATCCTTGTGTGCAAACTGGGGACATCAAGCTACCACCCATGTCTTCTGGTTGCCTCCATTAGTCCTTGTAGCATGTGAGCAAGCAAACAGTGTGGATCTACCTGACCAAGTGGGAAAATCCCACTGCAATACTGTCACCCAATGGGATGGATACTGTGTCTGAGCCTGTCTGCCCAGAACGGGGTGGTACGGGGTATGCTGTGGGCCCCCTTCACTTACACACTGGGATGTCATGGCTTGGAGGGGAGATGAAGATCCCATCCCAGCACCAGCACTTAGAGACAGCAGCCCAGGACCTGCCAAGTCTGATAGCTTGGCAACAGCCAGCAAACCAAATGAGGAGTCATCAGGCCCAGATGCACATCACATTACCTAAATTGCTTTACAAAGGCATCGCTGGGAATCTCCATTTGCAGGCAAGGTGGTTGCTTTCCCCACGTTTCATCCCAGCACGAGGACCACACACCGCCTCCCCAGCAGCACTGGGAGTTTCTCAGTGTGAACTCATCTCCCATGGGAGCATCCCACACCACAGCCATCCACCATGCTTTTGGGACACACCATTAAACTTCTGCCCTTTGCTTCCCAAGGGCCGAGCACTGCAGCATGGTGAAGGGATGATGGCCACTTAGACCAGATTACACCTCACTGGGGACTCTGCTCAGGCTAGGACAGCCCAACACGTAAGTGATGGATTTCTGTGGGTGCTGGATGCCGTCACCTCTCCCGGAGGCAGTTTTGCTTGCTGCCATCACTCTGAGCTGGCAGTTCCACATCTAAGTATAAGCCACAATTCGTGCCCAACCTTCTTGCCTTAGTAAATATCAAGATTTACTGTCATCCATGGAAACTATTGACTTGACCCTCACTTCTGCCAGTATTTATTTTTTTAGGTCACTGTATCTAACATCCATCTCAGCAGATGACAGTATTTCAGAAATGAGGAAAAGAAGTCACAGATGGAGAGCCAAGCCCAGAACTGAACCTCATTGTCAGCACAGGTGAGCGTGTCTGTGCAGACACATACATGCTTCCCCCAGCAAAGGCAGAACCTTCCACATGCAGGGAAACAGATGGAGGGTTTTCCAGGCTTTGCTACACAGCTTGGTGTAGCTTTTTTTAGGGGAGAACATATGAAACCAGTAAACCTTTTACAGACGTCCCTGCTGCCTGAAGAGCCCAAGTGCCTCCATATCTCAGAAAGCTGATGGAGGACCCAAAACCCCTCAGTGGTCTCATGAATGTGGAGACAGACCATCACGAACCTGTGGAGCCACCACCCAGCTTGGCTCTGTAGGATCTGCCCAGCCCCATTAACCTCTGCCAGCAGCTGAAACAGTGAACCCACCACAGGATGGGTGCTTCGTGTCCCCAGGGAGGGAGGGGACAGTGACCCAGGCAGGAGGCCTGGCTGCCATGGGCACTGCTAGCACTGGCTGCTCAGCAAAGCCATCATGAGCTTGCAAATTCCTTATAAGCTTCCCATGTGACACAATCACCCAGGGGCCAGATCCTGAAGCCCTTTCTTCTCTCTTTACTCAGACCAGTCTCCAGCGCAGTCATTGAAGCATTGGCCTAAATACAACTGAAGGACTTCAGGATTTGGCCCAGTAATAAAAACTTCCTTCCTTTGTCTACTGCTCACTCCACATGATCCCGCTACCTCCCAGCCTCCTCCTGGCCACGTCTCCTGAGGCTGGGGCCATCAGTTGTTTTGGTTGATGCTGCTCTTTCATTTTACCCTCCACCAGAGCATGCCTGTAAACTGCTGAGGTGGAGGGAGCCGGGGCAGTCAGCAAGGAGGAGGGTGGATCACGGGGTGAAATGCAACCTGGCAGAGGGACAGTGCTGGTCCCGGGGACATGCATGTGTGTGGACACCATACAGACTGGGAGCAGTCTCAGCCATCACCTCCCTCAAGCAATTCCTTCAACACCTCTGAGGATGGGATAGAGCACCTCTAAAAGAGCTTTTCTCCCTCACACTGACTCTAGAGCAAGTGCCTCAGCCTATACACTGAAGTTTTACATGAGGGGACTGGGTGAGATGGCTCCTGCCCAGGAAGGTATATCAGGAAGTTAACTCATCTCACTGCAATGGCAACTATGCATCATGCTAGGAAGTGATGCCGTAAGAAATAAATATAATTTCAAACAACTGGCAATATGAATGTTGTGGCTTTCTCTGCCCCAGAATAGCCAGGAGGATGCAAAGCCCTGTTATCCTCTGTGGGTACCTACCTCATGCCCAGCACATCTGAAACGTGCACTGGGGTTCGGGGCAGGAGGCAGGAGCTCCTGCTTCCTTCCCGTGTCTGCCAGCCTTGCACACACCTGCGGCACTGACAGAGCAATAAATAACCACAAATGGACTGATACAGCAATTCCCTTCACGTGGATCTCCTCTGCTGCTTGATGATGGAAAGCAAACAAAAGGAATTTGAACTTAGCTGAAATGAGAAGCCTTTAGTCCTGAGGTACCAGCACAGTTTGAGGACCTAAACCTCAATCCTGCAACTCACAGATGCTCAGGCAGGCGACCTGGTCATACAGTGGATTGCTCAGAGAGCACAGAAACCATTCCTGTGAGTTCCTGCTGCGCCGTGAGGTCTTGCGGGGAGGTGCTCAGCTAAAACTGAAATAGTCAGACACAAACCTTGGAGCATGCAGCTCCCGGGGAACACAAAACTCTCTGAGCAGCAGAGGGCTGGTGCACTCAGGGTTCCAGGCTGCAGCCTCACAGGTCTGTGTGAGCCCTGTGCCACCATGCTCTGCATCCCAAGCGACGCCAACCTGTGCACTGCATGGACTGAGAGCCCAAGGTCCAGTCCAGCAGCAAGAGCTGCCTTGCTCAGGGCTTGCTCTTTAAAAAATAGAGTCTCGCTGTACATTCTGCCCTTTTTAAATACATTAATTGCCATGGAAACAATGCTCTTGGTATGGGAGCAGCCTGGTGGCCTCCACAGATGCAAGATAAAAATCAATGGATACATTGAAATACAGGCTGTATTTCAGGACCTTTTGTGGTTTTTGAGGCTGGTCACCATGGGCACATAGGAGAGAATGGCTCAGACACTAACAAGATGCCAGCTTTCATGGAGAGAAAGCCGGGGACAATAAAACATGCAGTAACATCTCCTTTGCAGTGTTTATCTACTCGGTCAGAGCACTCTTGTGTGGGAGCCAGTCCCAGTACTGATGTACTCCTGGCACTGGTCATTTTGAAGCATCCCAGCCCTGGCTACCCTTCACATCCTCTTTGCCAGTGAATGGAAAGAAAGCCTCACCTGGTCTCAGACATTGGCAGGGTGGCTTTGCTCCATGCCTCCCCTCTTCCCATCTGTGGCCCTTTCCAACAGCTCAGATGTCTCACCAAAAGGAAGAGAAGAAGTGCCAATATAATACATATTTACCACCACTTCTTGGCCTTGAGAGTCCTTTAAATAGCACTGAGGGGGTCTGTACACAAACCAGCACAGAGGGAAGGGCTACGAGTGCCCTTCCCTCCCTACCCACAGACACCCCCGAAATCCCGGAGCAAAGGGCAGCCCCGGCTGCCCGGCTTCTCCCCTCTGGTGAGGGGGAACGCTGCCCTGTTCCCTGCCATGCCGCCCATCATAAAGGGGTCCCTGAGCTGTTATCAGGCAGTGACAGTTTCCGCCATCAGATTCCTCCTGTCCGTCAGGAAAGCTAAATAAGGAACGTCGTTCAGGCGGCTGCAGGAAGAGGGGAAATGCAGGGACATCCGGCCCAGCTGCCAATTTTTCCTTTCCCATGAACCACCACTGACCTCCGCCAAGGGAGAACCTGGACACCCAGCCTGGCATCGGCACCGCTCCTCTTCGATTAACCCTTCCCAGGGGGATGCCATGGTCTCTGGATCCTGCCCAGGAGGGTGGCCTCACCATGCTCTGCAGTGTGGCCATGGAGGGATGCTGCATGGGTGCTGCATCACTGGCACTCACACCACACATCAAGGCAGATGGAAGCAGTGCTCTGGCTACCATTTGCTCAGCCAACTGGAGCCATGGCCAGGAGGAGGCTTAACCCTTCCAGAGCCTGCACACAGGTGGGTGGCTACACCTCACATGGCAGCAGCAAGTCCCAAAAGCATCATTGAGCTATTCGGATCACTTTCCTCTATGCATGCACTGAGACTCTTGATTATCCCTCTGCAACCAAACTGGGTTTTTCCAGGCTCTGCCAGGAGTTATAACCAGCTCCGGACTGGCTCTGCAGACAGGTAAAATCACATCTCCTCCTCCTCTCTGCGCACTCCAGAGCTCTGCCCATCAGTAACAGGGACCAGGACAATCTGCAACCCACTGAGCCCTTTCTCATGGTCCTTCCTGGGGACAGCCCTGGGCTCCCTGCTGCTTTCCATGGCACAGCAGCAGAGCAGGGGAGCAGCAGCAGTGCTCAGAGGCAGGGAGACCACAGCACTTGCATTTCCCCGCCACCTGTGGTGGTGTGTTTTCTGTGTGTTCTGTGTTCTCTGTGTGTTCTGTGTTCTCTGCATGTTCTGTGTTCCCTGCGTTCCTCCAGTTTGGAGTCTGTTTCCTGACCCCTTAAACCTATCCTCCCTCGTTAGCACATGACATCCATCCCATGGCACCTCCACACTTGGCCTGTAAAACCTGCCCTGGAGATCCTCGCCCTGGAAGGAGGGGGCAGAAAAGCAGCAAGAAAAACAATTCACACGTGGGAGAAGTTTTAAGGTGAAATACAAGTCACCGGCTGAAACCTGTTTCTGCTACCTCAGCAGGGAAACGGCTCCAGGAGAGACTCCCTGCTTAATATCCTCAGCTTATAAAACTCAGTGGGAGTTTCAGCACCGGCTGCCGCCGGGGCAGGGTTTCCACCCCCTCCCGCTGAACCTAGATACGCAGTGATCTGCCCGCACCTTGTGCCTCCTCGCCCACTTGACCGCAGGCCATCTCCACTTCCACCGTTCTGGGTTAACAATGAGGCACTGCAGATGGGCAATAATACTGCGTACCAAAAACATCTTGGCCAGAGAGAAAAAAGCCCCCCTGGGACCCTTCTAACCCTCTCTTTTAACAACGTGAAACAAGAAACAAAGATCTGGGATAGCCAGAGGCAATAAACCCCCTGGAATTAATTTAACCAGGCACTAGGTGCCAGTGCAGCTGCAGCGGTATTTCTTTTCCTAATGAAGGACGCAAGATAATTCCAGCTCTGGCCCAGGGCAAGGCTCAGCTCTGGTCTCCCCAGCAGACAATGGCACGCACTGGGCAGTCACAGTCCCCCCATGGCACCCAGTTGATATGGAACCCTCGGGAGACCCTGTGCCTGGCTCCCTGCTGCCCCTCGCCCTGGAGGAGATCTGCAGGAGCTGCCTGCACAGGGGTACCCGGAGCAGGTCAAGATGAAGCACAGCACTGGGCACCTCTGGCTCGCAGTCCGGGGTGGGAAAGGGGGCTTCCAGCTTTAACTAACCACCTGTGGATCTTTTTCCTGGCAAACCCATCTATTTTCCATGCATGAACCCAGGCAAACATCTAACGCCCACCAGGCCACGTGGCGATGAGCTCCACAACAAGCCACTGGCCGCCACCATGCTCCGCATCCTCCCAGCACAGGAACACACCAGGAACAGCCTCCTGATTCTGCAGCCCAGGCGGCAATGCCCCGGCCCGGCTTTCCCAGCGGAAGAGCCCTGTGACGTTTAGTCATTCCTCACACGGAAACCACCACAACCACTGCTGCTCCGCTCCAGCTCCCCACCCTCCATGGGCAGCACAGCAGGGTCCGGCCATCACAGGGCTTTCTGCTTCTCCCCACACCTACAGGACCCCCCCAAGCTTCCCAGTACTCCAGGCTTATTGCAGCTTTTCTCCACCACTGGGTTTCAATGTACAGCCCCCCAAAGTGGGGGTGAGGGAGTCCCCCCAGCTTGCCCCCATTGCTTGGGGCTGTTCCAGGCCAGCATGCTGAATGCAAAGACACCGTGTTCATTCAGAGGTGCCTGTGCTGGGCCAGCCTGAGTGGCT
>NW_009931621.1:634-2230 GCF_000696875.1 Nestor notabilis | reverse complement strand
ATGGGTGCTATCTCCAGGCTCAGTTGCTCCCCAAAGCTGCGGAGAGATGGGCAGACCTGGGCACCCATCTAAAGACTCCTCCTGCCCTGCAAAGCAGCCTCCCAAGCGCTGCGGATGCCCTGTGCAGCATTGGGAAACTGCTGCCTGGCCATGCTGCCGTTCCCGTGGGATCCTGCTCTCCCTTTCCCTCCCCAGGAACTGCCCCGGGACTCTGGGAACAGCCTGTTCCCTCCCTGCCGGCTGGGAGCACCTGCTCTTCCCACGCCAGCCCGCACCAACGTGGGGCCAAGAGACACCCCAGGGACTGCAATCCCGTGTGGAGCGAGCCCATGGGAGAGGGGCAGTGGAGTGGGGTGGGACACGCCAGAGGAAGCCCCCTCCTGCCCTGCCTGCCCTGCCTGGGGACACAGTGCTGCTGGGGGAGCGTCACCCCAACCTGACGTCAACCTGAGCGCAGCAGCAGACTGTTTGTGCAGGCAGCAGCCGCCGGGTTGCGCGCCCCGGCCAGATCCCAGGGCAGGAGTTGCAGCCCATTCATCCAAAATCATTCGTAAGCAGACAGCAGGGCACAAGGGCCATGGCTGCCCCCTCCCCGGGGACCAAGGGCTGCATCCCTTCCATCACCAGCCTCCTCCTTGGAGGCCCTGGCTCTGCTTCATCACTAACAATGAAGTTGGCTATGCCAGAGCGGGGTTTGTTGTGCACTCATGGGCTTCTGCATGAAAGGGTGTTGCTGAACTGGCCCATGTTTATTGCTTGCAATAAAGCAACTGCTTCAAATCCCAGCTGCAAAGGAAAATGTTGCTGCTGGCACAGTGAGCGCAGGGCTGTCGGAGCACCCGGTCAGGGAGGTCTGTGTGACCTTAGAGGAGGGCAGGCAGCAGCAGCCAACGTAATCGGCTCAGGTCCTACACAAGCACAGGCCCTTCCCTCACACTGAGGGCACATGCTCTTGAAAGCAGCAAGCCAGAGCCCATCATGGGATTATTTGGCAGTGGGGTGGTGAGAGCTGCTCTGCAGGGAGCACTCACACCCAATTCCACTCCATCCTCGGAGCACTATGGAGCTGGGATGTAGGGAGAGCCTGTCGGCCCTTACACGCAGCATCCCCTCCCAAGGCTGGCCCATTTAACCAGGTATCAGGGTGCAGGAACAAGCAGGATGAAGAGCCAGGACAGACCTATCATGACGCTGAGATGAGTATTTCACCCTTCCCAGGTGGAACAGTCTCACACCCCCATCCCTGCTTCCAAGGCGAGCACATATTTTCACCCAGCTGACATTACGGTTAACGAGGAATTAGTGTGTCCTTTACGCACTGACAAATTGGTCTCAGGTAGAACAGAAGAGGAAGCAAATCCCCAGGGTACGATCCCCTGGTTCAGCTCCACATCTCCAGTCGTTGCTGCACTAACCAGGCAATGCGGGAGAGCTTCAAAGCCCTGTGCTGAGGAGGCCCCACACATCATGCAGCTGCGCTGGCCAGAGCCTCGCAGGCACCCAGCCCCGCACCTCCGGGAGATGAAAGAACCCGAGAGCAGCTACACGATGCTTTACAAATTGCTAATAAGAGAACTTCGAGCAGCAGCAGCTCCT
>NW_009931621.1:0-624 GCF_000696875.1 Nestor notabilis | reverse complement strand
TCCTGCCGCGATGCCACCAGCAGCAGGTCCCTTCCTGCCCTGCCTCCCAGAGCTCCCCCTGAGCTCCAGCAGCCCCGTGGGTCCTTCAGCCTGGTGGCACCGGAGCCATCAGCAGCATTTTGGGCAGAGCAGGTTGACGGTGCTGCTGCCAGTGATGGTGTCCATGCTGCATCTCTGCGGCCAGACCTGCAGCCCTCCCATGAGCTCACTTCAGTGATGGCAGCAAACGCCACCGGTGACAGTGAGTCACTGAGCTGAGGCTACAGAAAATTCTATTTATGCTCCCCAAATTCACCTCCCCACGCCGCAAGCTTCCAACATCACTTTCTGTCCGTCTTGCTCTGATCCGGCTGGTAATTGCTTTATGTGTGTGAACGGGAGTTTCCCCGGAGGCAGCCGATGGGGCTGGTTCCCCACCCCTGCTGCCCTGGCAGTGCCCACCCAGCTCTGCTCTGCCCCACAGTCTCTGCTCTCTGGACGGGCACTGCAGCCCCATCTCTGCCCCAAGCTGTGCCCAGGGGGTTTGACTCGCTGCCCAACAGCCTTTCACCCCAGAAGTGCTGTGGGAAGGAAAAAGTATTTCACCAGGATCTGCCTTGGGTGACTTCCCAGGTGGACCGGAGT
>NW_009931620.1:664-1127 GCF_000696875.1 Nestor notabilis | reverse complement strand
CAGGGATAGGGAGACCCGCGGGACAGGGAAGCCCTCGGGATGGGGAGAGCTCCCAGGGCCGGGACCGTCTGGGATGGAGATCAACCTCCTCCCCCATTCCTGGGATAGGGACCGCGGGACCCTGCAGGATGGGAAACCCCCCTCCAGGATGGAGGAGCCCCTCGGGATACGGGACCCTCCCAGGATGGGGGATCTCCCCGAGAAAGGGAAAGGAGAAGGAGTCCCCCGCGAGTCAAGAGGGATCCCTTGGGACAACGGGACCCCTCCGGGAAGGGGAGACACCCCCCCCTCCATGGCCTGGATTGGTTCCAGGGGGGATATTTCCAGCCCTGGGACTCTGTGGCTGATCCCACCCTGTCATCACTGCAGCGGCCACCACCAACACCCCAAGCCCAGATCCTCGGGGGTTCTGGGGCACCCCGGGGTGCTGGCACCGGGGCGGTTGGGGCCGTGGTGCCCCAGG
>NW_009931620.1:0-240 GCF_000696875.1 Nestor notabilis | reverse complement strand
ATCGGTCCCCAGGCCCATTGTACCCCAGAGCTGGGGTTGGGGACACATCGGTCCCCAGGGCCATTGTACCCCAGAACTGGGGTTGGGGACACATCGGTCCCCAGGGCCATTGTACCCCAGAGCTGGGGTTGGGGGCACGTCAATCCCCCAGAGTCTGGCACCCGCTGGGGCCATGGTGAAGGGGCCACGTCCACCCCTGGCACGGGGCCACCCTGGGACACTGGGCTGGCACCAGAGGCC
>NW_009931619.1:0-5088 GCF_000696875.1 Nestor notabilis | reverse complement strand
CGGCACCCGCTGGCGCGGAGTGCGGGAGGGGAGGGCGCCAGCCGGCAGCTCCTTTCCAAGCCATCCTTCTTCAAGGTGAAGGGGAGACGTGGAGTCTTCTTCAGAAGACATCTTTCAAGAATAAGTAGTGTGGCTTCGGCTACAAACTTTCTAATTGATAGGGCTTTCTTCTAATGGAGATTGACAGTTTTGTCCAGCCAGCTGAGCAAACATACAGGAAAAGCACAGCTAGTAATTGCATGCGCTAGAACTTTGTATTTGCATTTTTGTGACTGCGGTAGCAGTTTCCGCACACATGTGCATACAGAGTGCAGTGAGAAAAGGAAGAGAGCGCTTGTTCCTACTCTAGGTATTAGGGTGGAGGAGTACCTTTAAAGTTGACACTTCTCCTGGGGTAAATAGGGTATTTAAATAGGTAATAAGTGTTATCAGTGGTGGTGCAGAAAGCAGCAGGATAGAGGTGGTTGTTCAATATGTTGTATGTTCCATTTTACTATTGTGGAGGTTATGTGTGTCTAGAAATATATTTTACTCGCATTGTTTCTCCCATACCTTGCCTTATTCTAGGTAGTCAAGCCACATACTCCATTAATTAAATTCCCTGACAGATTGAGTGGTCCCAGACCTAAAAGTAAGTATTTCAACTGTAGATCCAATCTGCACCACTTTTTTTTTTTTTTTTCTGTGTTAAGTGTTTTATTTAAGAATTGGCACACAATTTTTCTGTTTCAACAATGCAAATCAACTGATTTTGAGCAGGGTTTCTGAAACATGGTTGTTTTAGTTGAAGGCAGCTCTTTCACTCTTCAGACTGTACATGGGAATACACATAATACATGCATGACTTTATTTCTTGGTCAAGGCAGATTCAGGTGTTTTTTTCCCACTTACGTATAAAGTCCCATTTTTTCAAATACTAGTATTTGAAATGATTATGCCCAAGTTAGTTTGTATCTGCAGAAATTATGATGCATTTTCCTCATCTTTTCTTAGTTGGAGTGTGTGCTGTCTGCAGTATTAAAACCATGATTATAGCTGTACATTTTAAAAAGCATTTCCTTGTGCTACTAATTAATGCTAAGAAAAAAATATTAATTGCAATCTTTGACATTACTTTTTATATGTACATTTATGTTGATACTTCCAGGATTCCAAATACTGTTACATTTAAATGTCAAAGTTACATGAGCAGTATTTTGTTTTAATACTCCTTTTGAGTCAGCAAAGCATTTTAAACTAAAGTAGGAGACATCTGAAGAAGCTCTGTTTCAATATTCTCAATTCTTTATAAATGATACCACACCGTTATGTGCCACTGCATTACCACGTTTGTGACTTAGCTTTAAGTTTAGTTTATTCATTAACATTCCAAAATATCTACAGTGCATATCAGAACTTTCCAGGAACTATTTTCTGCAGTAATTTTGTCAGAATTCTGTATGCTGTGCACAGTTTAGCCAAATACCCCACCTCTCATGCCAATGAACTGCTGTCTCAAGAGGCTTGAAAACGTGTTGCTTACCTCCTATTTAAGTCTGCATCAGAGATTTTTGTGATTATATCTTTTGAGAATGTTAGACTTTTCTACCTTAACCAGGTTCTGCCATCTCACTGGTAAATTGCGATCTAACTCATTTTGCTTGAATACTGTAGCAATAACTGTGTTTCACTGTACTAGGCTGTTGCTTCTACGTAGCTGAACAGAGCTCTGCTGGTAGAGATTGAACTGTCAGGGCCTGGATGCTTGAAAGGCCAACCAAATTACTCCTGCAACATGATGGTCTCAAACAGAGAAGGGGAAGATGTAGTAGTGACTGTATCTGACCTAAAGCAACAGCAGTGGTAGATCTGGTACTTTTGAGACTTGTCTTCTGGTGTTTGTAATTGGCTAATGCATATACTCCAGCTACACTTCAGACTGAAACATAGAATAGAGGAAAATCCTTGGCAAATCTCTAGACATTTTTGTGGTGTGTGAAACAGATTTGGAGAAACCATTTCTTGGGTTTTTTTCTTCTATAAGGTGTGTTATTTCTTGAAATAAAAATACTTCGCCCCTGTTCAAAATACGTTTGTTCTGATGGGCTCTCTTCCTCCTTGCTTTTTGGGACCTTCCATTGTTCCTCAACCATCTGATCAACTCGGGACTTTCAGTCTTCTGACTGAGAACTTCTGAATATGCCTCACAGTGGTGACTTTTTTTTTATTGTAAACCAATAATGATTTAGTCATATTGCTGCAGGTGTTTGATGCCCCAATCCTGCCAGTGACTCAGACCCACTATGGCTAAAACTGGCTCCTCTCCTTTGTCCTCACTGGCCTTGTTAGAGGCAGGAGGGATTGAGGCAGGTAGCACTGTAGTATTTTAACTGCTTGCATTCTTTGACTCATCCAGTCTTGATGCTGCTTACATACAGTCCCACTCTCCCAGATGTTTAGGTGTTGCATTTGTCTAACTCATTTTTCAGGAGTACTGAGAGGGATTTCCCATGGGTGTTTTTACCTTACATATGGTGCTCTGGGTGCTTAGGAAGTAAATGTACTACTGTGAGACTCCATCTTGCCTGGTGGGGTAATTGCGTGTTTCTGTGTTACAATCAGCCACAGTGGGACAGACCTAAGGCTTCTGGTGCTGACTTGGACAATGCCACCCTTTTGTCATCTCTTCTCCTATCCTGAAAATTAAGACAACTTCTTTAATGTGAATTCCCTAAGCCTAGCTCCTGGCCCTCACCTGTGCAGTGCTTCATGTACTCCGTGGTCTGTGCATTCATTAACATTGATTGTTGATACCCAGTATGTGGTGGGCATTCCTCACATCATTAAAAAATTTGATATGATGCCATTTTAAAATGTTGGAAATGGGTACAACACTGCATTGCATGTTGTAGTATGTTTTTTCACTTGCCTGACTTCACAGTCACAGTAAATAAGAAGCATCATCTCAGTGGATCTTAGTTATTTATCTTATTGATCTTTCTACCCAGTTGCCTCCACACACTTAATGCTTTTTCTTTATGTACAGCTTCCCAGTGAAAAAGTCTGTTATGATATATGCTGATTTATCTTCTGTTCCTGCATCAGTATTTCTGCCACTTGAACATGCTTTCTCCTACTGTCAGAATTTTTTCACTATGCTCTTAATATATTTAAGAAAAATAAAAACATGCTGTGAGAAGTAGAATGTCTAAATCTTTTAAGTATTTGTTACAATGAAGGTAACTGTTAATAACTGGTAATTTTTATTTGCTGCTTATTAATTCATTTTATAGCATTGATGTATTTCTGTAAATGGTTTTGTAATCTGGGTTTCAGTACAGGAATCTCCACCAGCAAGTGTGACATCTCTTCATGCTTCAAAAGCACAGGAGTCTCTAGGAGGCAGACCACCACCCTCTGTTAGTAGAGTACAAGGTACACCAGACACTTACGAATTAGCAAGAACCTTACCTCAGAAATACAGAAGGAAACTTATGACAGATGAAGAGATCGGCTATATTCAAGTAAGTTTCATTTATTAGTGTGTATCATCTCTATGCATGTAGCATTTAGGTTCCTTCTATACCTTTTTCAGTTTCAGATAGTTTACTACCTCATAATTCTTTCTATGTACGTGCTCTAAGCTTTCATGGCTTTGATGCACAATACCCAAGCTACAAATTCTCAATACTGAAGGTACCCAACTCTCACTAATTAGCAGGTTGCATATTGCTGGGTAGAAGGCTAGGGACATAAAACAGACATGCAGATAGCTGGTGATAGTCACGGCCTGCATTAATCACCCTCACTGCAGCTGTTTTGTGGCAGCTGTTTTATGTGTCATTTGAATGTGCTGGATGGGAGGACAGGAGTCTGTCCTTACACCAGTGAAGGCTGTAAGTCCAGACACTTCTCAAACTACTTTTTATAAGTTACTTATTAGTGAGTTAACTCTTGCATTTCTAGTAGTGGAAGCATTTCATTAAACTTGATACAGATATTTTCTGCAATATTTGCAAATAAGGTATCATACATGAAAGGCAAGAAAACCTGCTCTGTAACAGTTCTCTGCTGCAAACATTGATGCTTAAAAAGGGAGAGTGCACAAAATACAAAGAAATTGTGAGATGGTTGTGAGTTTGACATGAGAAGAAGCTTGCATAGCTTTGTTAAATGATAAGGACGCTCTCAGTGCAACCATGTTAGTAGAGGAAATCAGTTTTTCTGTGTGTTTGTGGGTACAGTATGATAATTAGAAGTGAATGAGTTGCTTCCCATAGTAATACACTCCTTGATCTCTGGCATAAATTTTCTAACAGTGAGGTAAATCATAAGATAATTTTGTTGGGAAAATATGAATTGCATACTTTTCTGATTTCGCATAAAGATTGTAATGGCTGACCTTGGCTTTGGTTTTAATTTGGAATAATTGTACGTTGGAAAATAATTCTTAAAGTTATGCTCTCTACTGCTGTGATCCCCAGAGCTTTCTAAAGCGAGTCAAAGTCAGGTTTCTTCAGACAAGAAGTGGATGCAGCTGTAATTGTAGGTTGCATGTGCTGATCTTTTTGTATCCTCCTCTGAGAAAAAATAAGCTGTTAGCGGTGGATGCTGGTATTTGACACTCTGCACGTGTTCTTATATAGATTAAAAATCAACGTGTACATCAGAAATTTAAACCAGAACACTGTGTTAGGCTGCAACAGTGCAAAAGATTTTACCTCCATTTCCTGTTCTTTTAGTGGAATATATTTAACTCTTGATTTTCTTTCACAGCGTGGAGGTCCAGAATAAGTGTGGAAGATAGTTCATGAGCCACTGTTGGAGAGTGAAGTATTGTATTAAAAATAAAGACATTTCTTTTAAGATTAAAAGTGATGGTATACCAATAGCTTTAATAAAATCTTGTATGGCAGGCAAGAAGCCTGACACAGTACACTGTATTGATCTGTGATTGAGGAGGGTTTTCTGTTGATGGCTATCTAGCAATTGAGTATACTTGATGTCCACACCATTAAAATGTTTTCTAATTAGCTATTTGCACGTTTGACCATATAACTAAGTCATTTATTTTTCTACTTCAAAAGATACGGATGTCTCATGAGGAAC
>NW_009931618.1:2580-8828 GCF_000696875.1 Nestor notabilis | reverse complement strand
CAGGGCAGCAGCTCTCCAGCTCCCTGTTTCCAAGGGAAGCAGCAGGAGCTCTGCTCCTGGAGCGAAGGAAATGGTGTGAAAGCTACCTGAGAGCGTGTCGGGCAGCACCCAGCTCTCCTGCCCATCCCAAGGGATCTCACTCAAGGCAGCGCAAGGGCAGCCGCAGCTTGTCCTGGAAAGCCTTGCTCAAATGCCCCTCCAGGTCCAAGGCCATCGCTCTTGGTGCCTCCTCAGCATGAAGGACATGGGGCAGCCGAGATGGCGGCAGCACAACACTGTTGCCAGGGGCAGCCGGAGGCTCCGGCAGCTCCCTGCGGTTTTCCTGGCCTGGTTCCAGGCACAGGGACTGCACTGAAGCTCCTGGGGACACTTGCAGCTCTCCAGCCACACTGCACTCATGTCCCCCCAGCCCTCAGACCCTGCTCCAGCCTCTCCAAACCTCTGCTCAGGCTCCATCGCCCCTTCAGAGAGCACTGTGCATAAAGGGACCCCAACTACTGCCCCGCCGAGCGCTCCGGTGTGCCTCCATCCCTCCTCAGCTCCCCTTCATCTCACACTGGTCTCAGCACACTTCACCTCCTCTCTGCATGCTCCAGGAGTGCCTCCTTCCCACCCCACATGCCATCAGATCCCCTTCATTCCCCCATGTTCCATCAGATCACCCTGTGTGCTCCCCCTATCACCCTTCACATCCCCCCTGTCCCCTGGGTGCACTCATGTCTCCATCATCTCCACTTCACACAGCTGATTACTGCTGGTGCCCTCCTGCAGAGCCCTCTGCTCCTCTCCAACCTCCTCTCCACACAGATCCTGCTCCCCTCATCCCCTCCCTGTGTAAGTTCCCCCTGTGCTTCCCACCACAGCCAGGCACCCCCTCAAAACCACTCCCAGAGTAACTCCCAGCTTAGACACGGAGCAACATTCCAGAAGGATTAGGGGAAAAATATTTATAATAAAAACAATTAAGCCCCCTATAGTCAGCACCACCCATGTCCTGCCCATGCACCAGTTGCTTCTTCTGCCACCCCAGGACCACTGTGGCCCCGCAGGGACTGTCTCCATCACACTCCCGCAACCCCAGCACTGGTCATGGTGACCGAGCCAGAACTCCAGACTGGTATTTGAGTCCATCAAGGGGAGCAGGCTACAGGCACCCACCTGTGAGCTCTGCCTGCACTGGGTGCCACCTTGTTCAAAAGGCACCTGAGGCAAAGAGGAACATGAAAGAGGAGAAATGGAGACACGTGGCTGGGGAAGGACAGAGTGAAAGCTGGGGAAGGGGCAAGTGGAGAAGGCAGTGGGGATGCTCTGACGGATCCAGCCTGCTGAGGACCCTAACAGCCTGTGCTCAGCCACACAGCAAGGACGTGCCTGACGCTGGGCAGCCAGCCAGAGCTCTGTGTGCCTCTGCTTCATGAAGCTACGAGCCTTGTGTCTCCTCTCCCCTCATTTCCTCTGGAGAGCCCCTGCCATGCTGCTCGCCATCGTCACCTACACAGGGCACAGAGCAGCAGCATTTCAGTAGGAGCCAAGAGGCCAGAGAGCAGGAATTCTTCCCTCCCTGCAGGCAGAGAGGCCGCAGGCAGGCACCAGGGCTCACCTTCCATAAGGCAGCCGAGATAAGGAGCCCAAACGCTGCCCCCATTGACCAGCGCCAACACCTCCTGCTTGGTGGAGCTGCTCATGGCCTCTTCTTCCCCATTCCCATCATCGTCATCTGAGTCCACCAGCACTAAGACATCACCCGAGTCTTGATTCCTGTGAGGAGCAGAGCACGCAGGTACAGGCTAAAAGGCTGAGGACAGCCTGTCCTTACCCTCCCTCCAGCCTGTGTCCCCTGGGCTTTGACCACCCTCTACCCCAAAATGACCAATTTTGATGGACCCCTCCAATCCTGCACCAACCATGTGCAAAACCAGCTGGTTTCAGACCACCACCACACTCTGCACTGCTTCCCATTCGTTTCCCAAGTCCTCCAACCACCTCGCAAACATTCATGTACCAAACTGCACCAGCCCCTCCAGAGAGGAGCTGCTCTCCCCTCCTGTATGGATGGGGGAATGATGGCACCCAGAAGAGAGACTTCCCATGCACCACAGCTGTGGGAACAGAGGCAAGGGAAGGAGCAGGGCCAGGAGTGCAAGCTGGAAGTGGGGAAGAAATCTGGTACACCCAAACCCCAAGAAGGCACTTGTTCATGTGCATCCTTCCTGAGGGGATAAGGACATGGTGCAAACACCCCTACAGGGGCAGAAGATCACTGCTTCTATTTACTATCTATTAACTGGTGAGTCTCTGGGCTCACCAGCACCAAGGGGCAGCTCTCCTGCACAGTCCCCTCCCTCCCACAGTGACCAGTGCCTTGCCAGCACTGTCCCTGTGCAATCCCAAAGTGACTGGGATCCTGCTCTGGTGCCATGTGTTCCCCTCTCTCCCCTCAACCTCCGGCTCCTGCACCCACGCCAGCCCCACCATCCCCTTCCCACAGGAAGCACAGCTCCCAGATGAGAACAGCTTTGCCCTGGGAATGGCTCCTGCCTCAGAGGTGGACTCCCCTCCTCTGAAAATAGCCTGACTAGTGAGGCCACGTGGGACTGGGCTGAAGAACATCAGCACTTACCTGAATGCAGCACCTGAATGGGAGAGAAGGGAAGGGAAAAGAGCATTAGAAACTGGTCCCAGAGCAGTCTTGGTTTTACTGCACAAATCCTGTCTATCCTGCCTGCAGGAGGATGGTCTCTGGCAGCCACACGTGGAGGCTCAGACATGAAGGTGACCTGCCCATGTATGCAACGAGAGCATCAGGGAGGACACAAGGAAAGGGGAGAAGACCCATCACAGTACAGCTCCCTGGAGAAGGCAAGGGGAAGAACACAGCTGGGGAAGTGCCTTCTGTTTCAACCCCATCTGACAGGGTTTTGACCAGGAGCAGGATGAGACCCAAGGGCTGGGGTGATCATCGGTGGCTGACTCCAGCACACCAGGAAGGACAAGCAGGTTGGGGATAAAATGAGACCACCCCAGGAAGGAGCAACCCCCTCCCCAGCTTGTGCAGAACAGAGCTCCTACCTCTGAGGCACAGGAGGGGACTGTAGTACAGGACAACCCCGGTGACAGTGAGGACAGCCAGCAGGGACAGGACCACCACAGCACCCACGACCCCAACGATGTTCACTGGCTCTGTGGAGAGGAGACACACAACCCCCAGGAGGGATCAAGGATGTACCTCTCAGGCCCATTACTCTGAGCTGACGGGAATTGGTCCTTTTCACCCTGGGCTGAAGGGAGCCAGTCCTGCATCAACGCTTGCCACAAGAGCATGGAAAGCATCAAAGGGTGGCTCCATACATCAAAGGATGTATGGCAGGCAAAGAGGGCTCTTAGTGGCAAACGGCGCCTCTTGGGGGCTCACCAATGGCCCCAGTGAGCTGTGTCCCCACAATCCCCACTCACGCTTCACTGTGAGGCAGACGAAGAGCTCCCTCAGCCCCACGGGGTTCTGAGCCTTGCAGACGTAGCAGCCTCCATCGGTGGCCTGGGAGCAGTTCTGGATGGTGAGCCGGGACACGTTGCCCTCCTGGGCGATGAGGTACCTGCCGCCAGGCTGGATCTCTGCCCCTGGCTGGGTGATGCCCCGCAGCCACGTGAGCCTGGCTGCTGGGGTGCTCTCAGTCACTCGGCACGTCAGGGTCACACTGTCACCCACAAAGCAGGTCTGTGGGGGCTCTGATTCCAGTGAAGGGATTTCTGAACAGCCCCAGGGGAAGAAGAACAAGGAAAGAGTCAAGGTGGGAATGGGGGAGTTTAACAGAAGGCATAATCAGCATCTGACTGATTAATAATCATTAACAGGAGGAGGTCAGGCAGGAGTCTGGGGCTTTGAGCAGTAAGGGTCTGGCATTCAGCTCACTCAAAGGACTTCAGCAGCCTCCCTGGGACAATCTGAGCAACTTCCACATTGCTCTTTTGACATCCATCTTTACATCCCCAGTGGGATGTGAAGATTTATATCTGCCAGTGGGAAGATGGCAGAGAGAAGAAAGGCAGCCCAGGATTGTTCCTTAGGATCAGCAGAGCTCTTGTGTAGCTCTGACAAAGGAGGATAAATACAGCTCAGGCTTTCCAAAGCAGCTTTAGTCGGACCCCTCAGACAGGGGTCTGGGGACATTCATGACCTTCCTCCTCTAAGCCCAGCCCTACCCAACTTAACGTCAAGCTGAGCAAGGCACTAAAACCACCTCTCACTTTCACACAGTGCTTGCACAGGTGACAAGCTTAGTGTGGGGAGATTCAGCCCCTGAAGATGTGCCCAAAACACAACTCACCTGCAGCTGTGCCCTGATGGAGCTCAGCTGCAGGACTTCCATGCCTTGAGCAGTCACCTCTGCACAGGCCCAGCCCTGTTCCTCTGTTAGCATCTCCCCTTGCAGCAAGTGCCTGCAAGCCTGGCTTGCCTGAGCCCTGCTTTAGTGGTCTGGAGGGCAGAGGATGAGCAGGGTTCCTGCCTGCCCCACCATCAGCAGGCTCATGAATGGTCATTAGGGTGGGCAAGTGAACTCACTTATCTCCACAGTGCACGTGGTTTCCTCCTGCCTGACCACGTGGCTCCCGACACACTTGAACACTTTGTGGTGGGAGAGCTGGGAGCTGTTGAGCGTTTCCACATGGGTGTCCGAGGAGCTTGTGGAGCTGAGGACCCAGCTTGAGTTCTCCAGATCCTGTCCCTCTTCTCTCCAGTGCAGGGTGGGGTGGGGATACCCCCCCGGCCAGCTGCAAACCAGCTGCAGCATCAGCCCCGACGAGGAGGTCTCAGCCCAGCACTTTGGAGTTGACTGTGGCGGATCTATCGGAAAGGACAGCACATGGTTAGAAACCCTTGCAGGTCACAGCTCTTGGTGTCTCAGGGGCTGGAACTCTCCCAGGTGCTTGTGTTTGACATCATTCCCCTTGAAAACCTTCCTGGTTTCCCTGCTCATCTTCTCCCTGACCTGTGTTCCACAGCCCCAGGGGAGCAGAGCTCTGAAAGACAGCCAACAGGGACCAAGCAGGGGTTGTCACAGCCAAGCCTTGAGGGACTATTGCACATGGAGGAAGAAGATTATTGCTACAGCTTTACCCAACAGAGCACAAGATAAGCACCTAAAAACACACTGGGAGAACCAAATCTCCACACTGCCCTTGGTTCTCATGCCACAGCTACAAGAGGGTGACACTGATTCACACTACTTGAGAACAAGGCTCTACCTCTCCCCATCACTGAGACAAACATTAAGAGTTCTCAAGAGAACATGGAAAGCATCAGGGCTCTTGCCCAGGGACAAGCAACCAGCTCCTCAGAGCCTCCAGTTCCATGCTGGAGCACTCCCCCAGCACGCCCAGCCCATGTTGAAGGAAGAGGCTGTTCCTAGTGTACTGGAGCCACTGAAGCCAAAGCAGGTGTGCTCTGCTCCTGCCCAGCACCACTGCCACTGCCACTGCCATGTGGGGCCCACGCACCACACTGTGTCCACACCACGCTGCAGCAGTGGGGACAAACTCCAGCAAAGAACAGAGCAGGGTAAGACACCACCAGCCTTGTGCCAGGGCCACCACAACTACTGTGTTTGTTATTTAAATACAGGAACCACAACACGGTGGCAGGAGCAGGTCAGAAGCCGAAGGAAACCCAAGCGCAAGCCCTCGGGGCAGAGCAGGGTTTATGCAGCAGGAGTTCTGGAGTGGCTCCCATCGGATGGTTTCACAGACACACACACCCATGCTCAGACAGACACACGTGTCCATTTAACAGCCACAGGGATTCTGGACTCTGATCCAGGCAGCACTAGCACACTGTGCCCCTGTGGCTGGCTTACCTGCTCCAACAAGACACCCCTGAGAGATCAGCTGCTGCCAAAGCCCCCCACAGGAGGTGTCAGGGGGCTGCCTGGGGGTTAGTTTGTGGAGCGTTTATTCAGGTGACTTTCAAAGTACATGGGTTAAAAGGAAACAACACACCATCATGGCAAAACCCCCTGGGAGCTGCAGACATACCTTCCAGGGGCTTGGCTTTCAGGAACTATGTACACACAGCTCGTATAATCTTTGAAACCATCCAGCTTTGGCAAGAAATTTCTCGACAACACTTCCTCTGTCTCAGCTCTGGTGAGGATCAAAACTGATCCCAAATCCTGGCCATGGATAAGAACAGCAACCCATCAGCCTGGATCACCACAAACTGCCCCACTTCGAGAGGCAAGTGCAGCCCTTCC
>NW_009931618.1:543-2549 GCF_000696875.1 Nestor notabilis | reverse complement strand
GGTGCTTTACATCCTGGGCTCCCAGGCTCTCCCAGTATGACTCTAGTGTCTAAATGCTAACAGAGATCTGTTCCCAAAGTGGTAATAAACCATAAAAACCTAAAAACCTCCAACCTCCCTCGACCAAAAACCTCACAACACACCAGCAAAAAGGATCTCATGCCCACAGGAAAGCCAACAGCAGCTCGTGTCACATTGGACACATCCATACAAAGCCCTTAGAGGTGTGCAATTGCAGGTTTCCTTCACACCATGTGCTTCCCATTCAAAACAAACAGAGACCAGCAGCTCAGGGCAGGGCTGCACCTTTGCTGTGTTGCTAGAATGTTCACTTTACTGCTTGTGGGGGGTTTAAATGCAGTGTTAAGCAAAAAGAGAACTTTTTAGTACAACCCATGAGACAGTTGAGAGGCTTCAACCTCCAGCATTTGCTGATCCGAAGTGCCACCAGAAACACCTCTCTCGCCTATTTCAGGGCACAGCAGTGTCCCAGATCACCCCTGTAACCTTTGGAAATTAATTTACACATTAATTCCAGGCTAATAAATGAAGCTCAGAGCACAGCACCAACACTTGGCACACATCTTTTGCTCGTGAAGGTTTTGCACCAGTGCTCCAGAACTAGGGCTCCCCCTCCTAAGTGCTGTGCCTACATATATATTCTCTGAAGCAGCCTGGGGTTTGAGTCCTTCACTGCAGCTCGCTGTGACCCTGCAAAGCTCATCTGCAAGTTCCTTGCCACAGGAAGGGAATGTGGACTTTCTGAGATTGAATCTGTACAGAACAGGCACAACGTTTACAACACGCACCCTTCGCCAAACAGCGAGGAGGGAGGAACACCCTGAATGCAAACAGAAAACACGTCCCACATACGGCAGGCGTTGATGGAAAGACCAGCCTGAAAGGACAGGGCTGAAAGAGCACAGTGTCACCTCAACACACAAAGTGACAACGGGCCTTCCCTCTTCTCAACCCTGCAATGTGGGCTCGGCTGGCACAGAGGCCAGCACGTCAGAGCCCAGGTCACACCTGATTCGACTTGGTGGAGGGTCCAAGAACGGAACCAGCCACAGGACCTCCTGATCTTGAGGGGGCTGTTCCACAGAAGAGATGAGGCATCCAAGGAGGATAATGGCCCTGCACCAGCAGTGTGCAAAGTGACTTGAGAGCTCTCCAGCCTGTGCTTGTGAAGGTTTCTAAGGGAATGAATGAACGAAGCAGAGATGGAAGAGAGCACCAAAACACACAACAGGACAGAAAAGCTGCAAGAATGGCCTGTGCTGGCACGCTCCCAGCAGTAAATTTAAGGAATGTGGTGTTTCCATCAAATTCAGAAGGCTGAACTGTAAGACTTGGCACAGACAACTTGTCAGCTGAGGTCCCTCCATTCTCACACCGAAATGAGCAGCACAGCACATCTATTTCAGACATGTGTTTCAGCCAAGGGAAACAAGGCAGCGAGCAGCAGCCCCCATCCTAACATTTATGAAGGCTCAAGTCAGCCACGTTGTGAGGCGAAGGACCACAGAGGAACAAGTACAGGATATGAAAGAATCTGTCCAAATACTAATTTATCATCACCAACGAGGAAGGAACTGAAGAGACATAATGAAGACTTAACTGCTGGCACTTCATCCTCAGCATCCCACACAACTGACCCTTGACAGACCTTTTAGACACACATCTTGGTGCTTGCAAGTGAACGTGTAATTGAGCAGTAGCAGCCTGCCCACAGATTTTGCAGGGCAAGGCCACCTCGCCCTATTTGACATTGGTTTTCCGCCACTGCAAATGAATCTGGGCTCCTGTGGGGCTGAGGGGAGGGCATTACGGACGCAGGACAGACTTACTGGCCACCAGGAGCTGGACCCTGTGCTCATGGTCCGTCTTGTTCAGCACCTCCTTGCAGGTGTAGTTGCCCTCATCCTGCACACGCAGCTCCGTGATGCTCAGAGAGCTGTTGTCGACCAGGGAGAAGCGGACATCCGGGGGGAAGGTGATCCTTG
>NW_009931618.1:0-512 GCF_000696875.1 Nestor notabilis | reverse complement strand
GAAAAGAGTGTGGATCCCCTTGGAACCAGAGCACCTCGGTTGCTTCTTTGGAGACATTTCGGCATAAAAGGAGGATGCTTCCTCCAACCTTCCCAAAAACCACTTCCTCTGTTCCTGCAAAACAGAAGGGACAGCGTTAGGGATGTCGGGAACCAGCAAAGCCCTCTTCTGTCAGCAAAGACATGGAGATCTCATGTATACCACCCACCCGGGGTGCTTGTCAGGGGGACTGCTGCCAAATTACATCCAATATCCACTTGGCAACTGCAAACATTCATTGTAGACATGATCGAGAAGAGGGACACGGCTTAAAAGGCTCAAGAACGGGAAAGCGAGAACAAAGTATTTCTGACTGAGAGACGAGGACAACGAAGCGACCCAAAGGAGAGCGGTGTTAGAGCACCACCAACACCGGGTCACAGCAGCGGCCACGCTTGGCCCGTGTGTTGTGGACCACTTGCCCATGGAGCTGCGTCCCTGCGGCGCTCAGGGGAGCGCACGGCTCCGAACGG
>NW_009931617.1:428-794 GCF_000696875.1 Nestor notabilis | reverse complement strand
ACATACAGGGACACGGGACGTGGTTGGGACACGGGGATATACAGGGACACGGGACACATGGATATGGGGAAGTGGGGGTGTGAATACTGGGCTATGGGATATGGGAGGACACATGGACACATGATCCGCCCCACCTTTGCCCATGTCCCCCATGTTCCACCCGTGACCCCCGATGTCCCCCCATATCCCTCAGGCCCCCATATGCCCACGTCCCATATCCCCACCATGTCCTCATGTCCCAGTATGCCCATATCCCATGTTCCCGTATCCCCGTGTCCCACATCCCGTATCCCATGTCCCTGCGTGTCCCCATGTCCCGCCATGTCCCACCTCCTGGTGGGCGCGGACGCCGGTGCAGAGGCCGCC
>NW_009931617.1:0-244 GCF_000696875.1 Nestor notabilis | reverse complement strand
AGTTGGGACATAGGGACATACAGGGACATGGGACATGGTTGGGACATGGGGACATACAGGGACATGGGACGTGGTTGGGACATGGGGACATACAGGGACATGGGACGTGGTTGGGACATGGGGACATACAGGGACACGGGACACATGGATATGGGGAAGTGGGGGTGTGAATACTGGGCTATGGGATATGGGAGGACACATGGACACATGATCCGCCCCACCTTTGCCCATGTCCCCCATGTTC
>NW_009931616.1:1264-1843 GCF_000696875.1 Nestor notabilis | reverse complement strand
GGTCCACCACCATGCCCGGGATCTTGCCGTAGATGATCTGCTGCTTGTCGTTGAAATAGAGCATGTTGATGGGGGACATCTTGGTAGGGGTGCAGCAGGGCCCGGCTGAGCCGCGCGGGTTGGCCTGTTGCACAAGGTGGGTGTGCGGGTACTTCTGCATGAACATGTACTCGCACTGCCCCGAGCAGTAGTTGGCTTTGTACCTCTTGGGTGCGATGATCCAGTCCCAGCCGAAGGCCTCGAAGTCCACGGTCAGGGGGTAGCGGCAGCGGCGTGACTCTGTTGAGTGCTCGTCGCAATCCAGCCCCAGGTTGCGGCGTGAGCGCTTGTTGTTCTCCAGCACCCGCAGCTCCATGAAGGGGTGCTGGGGGGAGAGGCAGGGGTGAGACCCACTGTCACTGAGCCACAATCCCATGGTCCCACCATCCCCACTGGCCAGGTCCCACACAGCCCCCTGGAGCTGTAACTGGTCCCACATTGTTGTGAGCATCCCTGTGGAACTGTCACTGGCCCCATGGAGGTGTCATTGTCTCCATAGGGTTTTCAGTGGCCCCATGGAGGGGTAGCCAGCACCATGGC
>NW_009931616.1:0-908 GCF_000696875.1 Nestor notabilis | reverse complement strand
GTGGCGGCTGCCTTCCTCCGTCACTGGCTTCAGGCGGAGGATCTGCAGGTAGACGGTGGAGGTGTGCTGCACGGGCCGCAGGTACACCCACAGCTGCGCCTTCACCACCTTCGTGAACATGACCTTGGGGCTGAAGTTGAAGAAGCAGCAATGGGGGTTGCCCTCGATCTGCACCACAGGGTCCGCTGTGGAAGGAAGGAGGTGTCAGGGGCAGCCCCGGGACCCCCCTTCTCATCCTCAGTCTCATCGTCCTCATCCTCATCATCCTTAGCATCCTCATCCTCATCATGATCCCCATCCTCCTCATCCTTCTTATCATCCTCCTCACTCTCAACATCATCCTCATCCTCACCATCATCCTCACCCTCCTCATCCTTCCCAGGCAAGCTCCTCCTCACTCATTAGCAGGTGAAGGTCGAGTCAGAGGCCGCCCTGTGGCTTGTTCCCCTCCATCCCCAGTGAGGTCTCGGCTGTCCCTGACCCCGCATCACCCAGGATTCAGGATCCCCCTTTGGATGTGGGCTGAGCAGGATGGGGGGGCTCCAGTCCCAGTGCTGCACCCAGTCCATGGCACCACAGCAGCTGCCCCCAGGCTCTCCACCAGTGCCTCTGTGCACCCGCCATGGGGCAGACCCACAGCTCCACCAGCCCCAGTGGGACAGGGACAGGGCTCGGGGGTCCCAGCTGCCCTCCCTCTGCCGCTCCGGCATTCCGTGCTCCACAAACACATCTGTGTTGAATTGAGCTGGGAATTCCGCCCCCCGCCACGCACCGGTCAGGTTTAATAGCACCCAGCTGCAGCAGGGCCATTTGCTGCAGCAGGGCCTCCCTGGCACATGGGGGTCACGACACCAGGAACCCCCCAACTGTGCTGTAGGGGCCCAGCACAGACACCCTCCCCCCTGGCA
>NW_009931615.1:27893-52940 GCF_000696875.1 Nestor notabilis | reverse complement strand
TGACTGATGTAGCTGAACCCAGGACACAAGTTTAGCACACTAAGGTATGTAGTTTGAGGGAAATGCACCCTCACTTTTCTGTGGAACAAACCCACAAATGTACAGATTTGCTTTTTCTTTCTGGTCACGGTATTTCAAAGTTGAAGTTATTTAGAAATAAATGTCTTATTTTGGAAAGAAAATAGATGCAGCTATGAAATAATTACTACAGCTACAGTAAGAATTCTGAACCTTGTGAAGGAATTCTTCAAAGGTTCTATACTAGTAAAAGAAAAAGAATCTTTTCACATATTTATTTTTGTAAGTTTTAAGAGAAGCTGAAAGGGTTTCATTATGGGAAGTAGGTTTTAGATTTTAATTCTCTGTTCATCTGTCCCCCCAAGCCCCTCAGACATTAATTAAACTTTAATATCTATTCAAACTAACATCTAAACATTCCAATTCAGAACGGCTTAAGTACAGCCTCAGGCTATATCTGGCCCAAATCCACCAGAATGGCTCTATGCCTAATCCTCTGTTCCAGCTATTGACTGTTCTTGACCCCTTTTTCTTTTACTTTTATCATCTATTACCTTAAGGGGGCTTATTCTTCCCTGGTCCAATTTTGTCCACTGGCATAACAAATTTTTATATTTTCTGTACCACATGGTCCTGTGGCCAGCTAGTATTCTTCCTGGTAACACTTTCATAGACTTGAAATATCTTAACAGTTTGACTTTACGAAAGTTACGCAATGGGTGATGGTAGCTATTTGAGCTTGCTCTTCCAGATGGCATGAGATCAATAGATGAGATGTGACTCACAGCTAACTAGATACTTGGCCTTTGCAGAGCTACGTTGCAGCTCCTTAGTAAATGTTCCAAAGCCTTATTGTTTTGAAGGGAACTGCATGCTGATACTTGTTGAGGGAGGGATGCAAACCATCAAAGCTGAAGAACATTTCGGCTGAGGTCTGCTCTTTGAGTCTTAAGTTTGTCACTATTTCCCACTATGTTTTATACTACCACCAGTATCTAGATGTGCTATGACATATACAGATGTCTCAGCTCCCTTTAGTCAGTGATGTTTTAGAGAGTGATTCAGTGACTTTTGGGTAAGAGAAACAGTTATTCAGATGCCACTGACCATGAGAACTACAACCTCATTGCATATTTTTGGAACTTAGACAAGCAACACCTACCTAGGGACACCTATATTGCAGATAGGTAAAATTAAGTCAGGTCTTTTGTACACAGGTACAAAAATCTACCTGCAGATGACAGCTGCATGAAAAGTATTCTTTAATGGACAACTGAGAAAATATTTTCCAGTACAGGGGGGATCCCTCAACTGTTTGGACAATGGTTTATAGACATATGGTTAGCCCTCATTTTTTTGCCAGTTGAACGTTATGGAGTTCTTCCGTTTTAATAACACGTTCACAAAAATATAAAGCAAGAAAATAGTATTAGTCTCTGGATCAAAGCCCTGTTTTAATAGTAAGTAATTCAGGTTTGTGATAGAAAGCATACTGCTTCATGTGAAAAGAAGATGCCATCTCCAGCTACCAGTGGATTCCAACAGGAATAGTTAGAGGGCATTAGTCTGAGAGCATTTAGGATTTTGGCAAGTATTAATGAAAGGATTTTTCCATGCACATTGCTTTATTTCTTTCTAATTTTCTAAATTGTGTTTCTATGTGTAGTAGAAATATCCCTTGCTTAGATGTTCCTCTTTTTTAAAAAAACCCAACCCTCTGTTTTCCTTACTTGTCAAAGTGTTTCTTAAACTGTAAAGTAATAGATGACAGTATCCATGATGCTACATTTCTGAGAAGGACATAAGCTTTTAGCATTATTTAGCAGACAGTGTTGGCAGTGGGACTTCAGGCAGCTGTCTTACAAGGTCTGGCATCCCCAAACACTGGGATGAGGCCAGGCCAGTGAGAGGGAAGCCAAAGAAAGAATGAGTCCCTATGCCTCTCATGGTCCACCTGCCTTAACTTGGACAGGAGGACAAGTTAAGATCTCACCTGGCACTGTAACAATTGTGTTTAAATAAATATTAATGATTGTATCATTAAATCAATTTAAGCAAAGTCTTAGGTATTTAGCACTTAAACAGAATTGAGAATACTGACTGAAAATTTGAAACCTGAATTCAAATGGCTCTGTTTGTCTCAGCCATTTTAAATCAGTTAAAACACTGCCCAGCAGTTAACAAATACCTGGTACTCCACACTACAGGAGTGAAACTCTGTTATAGTTAACAATGGTAATAATGATTGGTCTTCTGGTGTGTAACTATGCAATCATCACACTTCATTAATCACATTCAATAAAGAGGTAGTGCTATTTACTAGTACAGGCTGGGAAACCTTAACAGCTCTACTCTTCAGAGAATATTCATATCCCCAAAAGCACTACTACCCTTTTTACTCCAGGCTCTTACCAAAGCAGGAAACTTCAGGTTTAATGGTTTGTAGTTACATTACCAATTACTAGATATGTCAAGCAAGTACTCAGTATTTTTTAGTACCCAATATTGCAAACTGTTTATACATAAAGCTAATAGTTATGATTATGTTTATTGCTCGTTCTGCATTCAGCAAAACTTACAGAAATGAGGGGAGAATGACTTTGTATGAAACCCACTGGCCAAAAGCTAGAGGCAGCTCTATTTTAAAAGCTTGTTACCAAGTCCTATTTTCTAATCAAGACCAGGACATTAAATTTGCACAGTAAATGTACTGAAGCATAAAGAACTGATTATTTAGATCAGTCTTCTGTTTAGAAGGGGAGGGAAGTCAAATGGTGTGTATCTATAAAATGCAATTTTTATGAGGGTTGAGCATTAATCCAGGATCCTGCCACTTTGCAGTTTCGATATATTAAAAAGGCTGTTAGATAAGTCTGGCAGTTGCCAAAGCAAATTAATTTAGAGAGAAAACTGTAGTATTTTACTTGCTTCTGGTAAAACAGCATAAAGTTATAAAGGGAACGCTGAAAGAATTTCCCCTCCCCCCTAATCCTTATTCATTTTTGTGAAGATTAATGATGAAAGATCTAACAGAGCCTCATTAGGCACCAAAAGAAATGGCATACATGGTAACATCCCTCTAGGAGCCATGGCTATGACTCCAGGAAATTAATTTATAATTAATTCTAATATGTCTGACTTCTTAGTTTTTCTTCCTGGATGCCACAAGACAGGCTCTGACTATCAGAACTTCCAAAAACTGTACAATAAATAAAATCAAGCTGTTCCTTGCACCAGAGAACTAGTATAGAAGCCGGGGTTTTTATTCTGCTTTCTTCTGTCATCTTCATCTTGCTTAAAATACACAGTAAGAGCCCTGCCAATTGGGATGCAAAATGCCTTCTTGATTGTAGCATATAATTAAAACTTCCCTTTCTGCTTTTTTTCCTCATAAAGGATCTACTTGAAATTGAGGGGAAAAAAAATTAAAAGAAGACATCTGGCTTCATGTCTTTGTGTGGGCTGCAGCTAGTTATATTCCTTTTTTAATATATATTTGTACTGAGTCAAGCCTAAAATAATGAACACTCCTTACTCACTAGAATATAGTCCTTCATGCTGAGAGGTGAAGTAAATTCTGTCATGATCATGGAAACCATGCCAGAACCATTATTGCACATTGCCCGTTACTGAAAAGATCATAGTCTCACACAAAAAACCCCAGATTTTCAATATGAAAAAAATTGAACCACCCCAACCCCTTTTTTGTATTTCATGGCTTTAATTAGAAAAATAAACCAGGTTACTACTACTGCTACTACTACAGCATGTTGTATGAGAGAGAGAGTTTGTAATAAGCCCCTGACTGTTTTTCTGGAGCATGCCAGAACTACAGGTTTTAAAAGTGCCGAAAGCGTTTTTTTTTTGCTGGATTAACATCATCACAACCATGCATTTACACAGTGTCCTTGCTAAGAGTCACAAGGGTGCTTCACAATGAGGCTCATTAAAAGTGATCAATATTTAAGAACTGTTAAAAGCAGCAGCAAACATCTTTCATTGATGTAGTTTTCCATGCTGGAAGAGACCAGGCAATTTTAAAATAGTGGTGGAAAGTTTAAAAATCAAATGGTATAATCAGAAAAATGCATGAGCTCCTAGTGTCTTAAGGTCACAAGGAGGCCAAATAAAGCAGCTGTCTGATCTTGGTGGCAAAAGAAAGTCCTAAAACACGGAAGGATGGTGAAAGCTCACAAGGTAAACTGGTCACACAGCACACAGTACTTGCAAGGGATCTGGTTTATTGTAAATCCATCTACCAGAGTAAAATAAAGGAAATGAGAAGGTTTTGCAGACTGTTTCAAAGATGGTTGTGCTTTAAGATTGTCAAGCCTTGGTGAGCATGGGTCTGGACTGGGTGAATTTTGTTGCTTGGCAAAACCTGGACGTTTTGCCAAGTGATAAACTGGATCTTTCAACAGCCTTTCTAAACTGTTGGGATTGAGATTACAATATCGCAAAATGTCAAGGCTGCCTCCTCTGCCCCAACCATGCTGTACCTACCTCCTCTGCTACGTCTGTAGTGCAGCAGACATTTATCCTGTGCAGGAGCTGTTGGGGTTGAGACACCCAAGGATTCACTCAAGAGTACCTTGTCGCTGTGAGAAAAGGCTTTGACCTGCTTTTGAAAGAGAAACAGAAGAAAGGGCTGTTGGGCAGCATCATGTATAGCTTTCCAAGAGGGAGGAACATGTCAAACCCTGAATGAGTTCTGAAAATGGCAAGGATGGGACCCAGACAGCACTCCAGCACATGGCAGCTGGCAGTGGTCCTTAAGGGAGCGTACACTCCAGAATGAGCTCAGAAGCTCCCCTGGCACTGCACTGGTGCCACACCAGTAGCAGGGGAGAAGTTTAGGAGCCTGTAATGAACCCACACACTCCCCAGCAGCTCCCTTTTCACCAAAGGAAATGGCTTTTTTTAGAGAAAGGGTAAAATTTCTGTTCCTTTGCCAAATTTATACTCTTATGTAGAGTTGTTGGTAACAGCAGTGTTTCTAATTACTAAATAAGCACATGTATAACAGCCAGATTAATACTCTCTTAAACTGGAGCGCTTGCAACAGCTACGCGGTGTTGCCAGGCAGCTGCTGCGTGCTGGGCCATTCAAGGACATCAACCGCTAACAAGCAAGTGATTTCACTTCTACCCTGTGCATTTTGTTCCCTGGCAATGCCAAACGACAACCCAGCTATGGCAGGAGCGTATCCCCCTCGGTGGCAGAGCTTCCCCAGCTCTGGGACAAGCAGACCTCGAGCCGCATCCACAGCTCCAGCCCCATGGGAACAAGCATTCCTTAGTGTCACAAAATGAAATGACAGAAGAAAAATTAGTTTGCCATGTGGAGAGGCGAGGAATAAAGGATGAAGACAGAGAAAAAGATTACTCTTTTTCCCAAGCAGTAGAGTAAAATAAATGACAGCAGATGTATCTCCCAAGAGTAGTGCCGCTTGGAAGCGATTGCAGCTAGACTTCCCCATCGCGGCATGCCATGCCATTCCTCCGATGGCCAAACAACGTGCAAGCTGCAACACATGTTTCTGGGCCACATGGCCAGATTTCCCTTGTACAGGGAGAGGATAGGGCTTGGGCATGCTCGGGCTTTCCAAGATAAGGAGTTAGGAGGTGGCCAGGGCATTTTGTAGGAAAGTCTCCCTGACTGGCAGCATAAATATAGCAAATGAATCCCAATGAATATGGGACCGAGGTAATAACAAACACACCAATCTTTATTTCGATCTGTGTGAGGAGGAGAGCTATATAAGTTATACTGATTGATTATCATTTTGAGCACCTCCTGAATTTTTTAGAACTCCTCTGGCTTCTATCTTGAGGGACACATTAAGTGGAGAGCTCTTCTGAGCTCTGTATATATTGCCACATGCAGTACACCATTAAATAACCAAGTGTCTCAAGCACATGGTGTATTTTTTGGAAAGGCTGTATTTTACAGAAGCTTGGGCCTTTACCAAAGGTATTCCTCTGTCAGGTTGGGGGGCAGCTTATAAAAGCTAACACACTTCTAAAAAAGATTTGAAGTGACAGCTTTTTGCATGCCCATTATCCAAGAGGTCTGACTGCTCTCTCCTGTGGTGAGACCGACAGACTGCGTGCAGCAGGGAGGAGAACAAGCAGGGAAAGCCCTCAAGAGCTTTATTACCTGTTCCTTTCTATGTGTACATACCTGGCTTTCCTCTGCAAAAAAAACCGGATTATTTCGTTTTAATCTATCACCACATTTTCAAAGGGTTTCTTTTCTACTCGAAATATGACTGAAGAAAAATGTCAACTTTTGCTGAACAAATTCATTCCCTGTGTGGATCCAGTCACATCTGCTAACCACAGTGATGAAGCATTAGCTAGTTCTCAGCTGAAATGTTCTGGCCTTCATCCAAAGTATTTTGGTTTTCAGCCTAAACCCGATAATGTTCAGTTCTAGTATGGAGTTTTAAAATAAAAAGAAGACACCCTCTTCCCCCCCCTTTTTTTTTTTTGGTAACCAAAGCAAATGGCTTTGGCCCTCCATTTTTGTTCAGAAAAAAACTGTTTTCTGTCAGAAGGTGTTTTTTTAGGACATTTTACCAAGCTTATCACGTATCAGCTCCACTTACAGCCAGCAAAGCAGTGCAAGCTATTAAAGCTATTAAAAGGAAATTTTTTTTGGCTGTTGTGAATTTTGGCATTAGTTACTACTGCATGTAAGTAGTCTTTAGCTGAATAGTGTGAGGTATGGGAAGAGGTGCTAGAGGCTGAGAGGAAGAGTTGGCACGTACCTCACAGAAGAGCTCTAATAGAGGATTGCCATCTTGGGCACCAGGATGATCTTGTGAGGAGGCAGCATTTGTATTGCAAAAGCTGTTGCATAGCTGGCTACTTATCTAAAAGAAATTGAGGCCTAGAAGGAATGGGAAAAGGGATGTCCAACAGCTAGTGCCTGCTTACTGGCTACCTGTCTGTTCACCTGTCTTTTAGGGTGTTACTGCCAATAATCAGTTGTTTCTGCACATTAATCCCATCTTGGGCAGCAAGGTTTTCCTGTAGGAATGATAAGGATCCTTGAATGTTTCCCATAAAATTCATAATTTCAACTTTGGCATTTCAAGATGCCTTAGAAGATTTTTGTCATTAACTTGGATGAGCATAAGTTGTTAACATTTCCCTTGGACACAGGCACATCTTCTCCTAATTGCCATAGTACTTGAGGAGCCTGAGGCAGGCAGAAGAGTTCCTCACATGACAACAGATCTTGGCACTGATGCTTAGAGGAAAAGTTATATGTCTTCATGAGACCTCTTAACAGCCTGCAGATTTGAAGAAGAGGAATAGAGGAGAGGACAGCGCCTTTCATAGAGAGAGAAATATCTTCCTTCTTTGTGGAAGAATGATCTTGCAAACAACAGCCAACATTAGCATGTTCTGCTTCTATCAGCTTGGCAGGTTGCAGATTGCCCGCAGACACCCTGTCTGGACACACCAGGGAACATGGTAATTGTCGTACTGCATTCAAGCATGCAGCATCCTGAAGTATGTGGCTCTGACCATACTGGAGGTCAGGCTTAGAGGCTTGATGGCTGAACAGCAGGTAAGCTGAACAGTCCTATGACTTCCGTGCATACACAGTATGGATGCATCCATTATTGCAAGTTAGGAGATCCTGCATTCTCGCACTGAGTCCTGGGAGGCCTAGCAAGTATATCTGCTACTTTTGGAAGGCACAGAAGTAAAACCGAGATACAATGTCACCAAAAATACAGATAGGATATCAGTAAGAGGAAATTGGCGTCAATCATTATCTTTGGTTCTTTTGATTTTAATCATCAATTGGTTCTTTATTGTGAGGGTGGTAAGGCACTGGAACAGGCTGCCCAAAGAAGTTGTGAATACTCTATCTCTGGCAATGTTCAAGGTCAGGTTGGATGGGGCTTTGAGCAACCTGGTCTAGAGGAAGGTGTCCCTGCTCATGGTAGAGGTCCTTTCCAACCCAAGCCATTCTATGATTCTATGACTCTACGAATAGGAAATATAGAAAAACAAAGTGCTATCTTGCAAAGGAGATGGAACTGGGGTTAGGCAAAAAAGACAGGTAGAGTTTGTACAAGTTAATTTAGAGATACACTACACTGGACCCTACTTTCCTGCAGCAAGTTCTGGTTCTATAACAAGTAGCAGTTCCAGGAGAAGGAGAGTTCAGACTCTCTTTTTCAGCTGCTGCCCTGACGGCACTCACAGCATTAGCACCCTGCCTCACGAAGAAACCTGGATCATGGCAGTGCAAGGGAGATAGATACAGATCTGGCTTTTGGGCACACTTCCTTTCCAAATTCTTTTCGGAAAGCTAAGGAGAAGTAGATTGGAACATCTGAAAACATGTTTCTAGTACAGTTTAACAATTTGAAGTTTTAAGATCATTGCTGATGTAGACATAAAGTTTTATAAGCAATTCTTGGACAGTTTTTTAAGTAATTTCATGTAATCGGAATAATATGCTAGTAATTTATATAGTTTCCTCTAGCAAATCAGGCTCAAGAAAGGATTCCACAGGAACTGTCATTATGAAAATTGAGAACATTTTCATTCTCCTATCTAACATTTATTTCACACCATAAAAGTAGCTGATGTTCCTGTGATGTGTTTTGCGTACTAGAGACATCATATTGCATGTGGATACTTTCTTAAAATATGGATGGAGCTCTAACTTCTGAAGTATTCTCAGCTCTGGGATACAAGCTTCTATCAAATTTCTAGCCATCTAGCAGTTTTGATTGGTTGTCTTTACAACCAAATGGGACCATAGATTTGTCACTCATCAGCAGGAGCATGGCCAGTCAGGCACTGGATTAAGACAGAACAGAATGCTCATTTGTAGACCTATGTGGACTGACTTTGGTTTCACTTTGGATCAGACCTCTGTGGAAAAATATATTCAGCAAGTAAAAGAAATTCAATATTATAGTAAAATCATTTGCTCACCAGGTGTTAAATAGCTACACAAATGATGTGCCATAAACTAAGACTACCGTTATGCATAAGAATGTGTCTCTTTCTTTGACGATTTCTCTTTGTTTCATGATAAGGTGGTGACTGTGCATGTCCTTAGGAAGGCCTTATCATTGCAGGTGACATTCATTAATTGTGCTTTTATGTGACACTACTGCCACCCAAAATCCTTTCAGGTCTTCAGTAAAGGGTAACTGTCATTCTTCTTGAAATAATTCTCCAGACTAGAACAAGTGGCACGTAGTTGTGTGAGCACTCCCACCACCTCTCAGGGGAACAAACAAGTTTATCACTGAGGCAGCATTCACATCCCATCCAAAGCACACATAACCTAATGGAAAATGTGAAATAAGCTGAATGACATGTAAGTGAAAAGCTGCATTGTCTTGTTCTGATATGGGGAATTTTAAGTAAGATTACAATCATGGTGCTGACCACTTTTGTCTTTTGATGAAATTCCTTGAAAGAAATCTTTATGTATTTTACATTTGTAAGATATGGCAGATAAGCATGTGTTTCCATTTTGTGGAGAAACAAACTGAAACACACCAAAGTTGGGAGTTATTGAGCTATGTATTGAAAGTCTTGAAGAGAAGTGTGACTGGAAGGCAAGACTCCCTTTGCTCTGATTCAGTAAGCACTCTTCTCCTTCATCTCACGCAATTTCCAGTAAGAAGTTGTTCAGTGAAGTGACTTACAGAGCCTTCTGTTTGATTTATTTGACAGTCATCTTTAAGGTGTGACATATAACTCTTCATGATTTTTATTCATATGCAAAATATAAAGTAGCGAAGCTGAAAAAGAGAAATTTTAGAAGTAAAAACATCCCACTTGGAAATATTGTTTTTTTTCCCTTAAATCTTTGACTGCAAAAACTTTTCTATGTCAAGAGATGAAGGAAGATAGACAAGGAGGCATTCATCACTGAGCTTTATATACAGACCTAAATTTCAGCAAGGCCCTTGATAAATGCTACTTGATTGCAGGTTTCTGCCTACCTTACCGTATGTGCTAGGAGAAATGCAGTGAAACAAATTAAGTAGGAAGATGAACAACTTAGTGAATGGGATGCATCCATATGAGAAGCTGTCTCATCCTGAATAGAAATATTAAGTGGAATCCCATAGATTGCTAGTCAGCCCTTGTACCTCTGTAGCATGCAATAGATATGAGTGATCCCAGGGAAGGATGAACTGGTTCATCCTGCAAACAGCATAAAACTGAGAAAACTAATGAGCTTCAGGTGAAATGTGAAGGGATTTCAATCAGATGTATGACTGGTTTGACATAAGATTACCGTCATTCCACTCTGGCAGATTGGAAGCAATAGAAAATTACTAGTGCAACATAAAAGGAGTTCAAAGGGAAGCAGAGCGCTGTGTGAAAAACCTAGCAATAGAGTATGTACCTGGGGAAAAAGTAAAGAAACTCATATTTCTTCTTTCTCATTCAAAGCACTAGTTATTTGTGAAGCCAAAACTGAGAATCTTGGCTTCACAGGCATTCGAGCTGATGCCAGGCTGTAATGATCTATGTTTACTGTATGTACACACAGCATTAAGGGAAGGCAATGTTATTCAAATGAGCCTGTGGTTTACTAGATGAATTTAATTATTTCTGCTTTGTTTTTGCCCCTAGGGGCTCGTTTTTGATGGAAGAAATTCAATATTAGTACTTAGATGACTTGCAGTATACAAGCAACACTGCTGAGAGCATACCAAAAGTGGTGTTCAATTATAGCTCAGTGAAGTCAGTAAGGACAATGAGGTTACATCTGTTATTCACAACCTTCAGTGGGGAAAAGTAGGTTGCACATAAAATTAATATACAGGTAAAAAAAGAAGATCCTGAGATCAAGTATCGGTAAAATTTTCAGTGCAGACCTACAGCCTCAGAACATTTTTTTCCCCACAGTAATTCACAATGATTTCTCACAGTAATAAAGAGAAAAAGTTCACAATCTGAGCAAAGTCTGTAATTCCAAACTTCTCATATACAAGGTACCCAAAACTGTCTGTTTCAATGGGAATGATCTTTGGAAGGAACCACTGTAAAAGTTTTGGAAAGGAGACTTCTTTCCTTCATCCCAGATGAAAGCTCCTCAAATTGCTAACTGCTTTTGAAAATCAAACCCACCAATCAGAGAAAGCAAAGCGAGATACTTTGTGGTTTCACGGAGTGGTAGGCAGTGATTCAAAGATAAGTAAGCCCTTGTACACTCAGGAATCCCAGGTCAAAAAAAACCTAAAACATTTGCATGGTTAGTGGAAGGAAAAAGCATTATTTATATAGGTGAGGTCTGGCAAATGAGCTCTACTTAGGCTAAAGGGTATTGAGGTCAGTGCTCATGCAGATTTACAATAGTACATCTCTAGTGGTACACACAGTTATTTGTAAGTAATTAAAAAAAAGATTATGTTTCAGCTGCTGCTTTGCCTGAATAGCTTCCCAGGCAAGCCTAGGAATGAGCAGGAGAAGGAGGTGTGCAGCAGAGGGCTTTTAGTCTGGGGGGGAGATAGCCTAGCTAATGCATGTGCACTTGTGTGGTTACCTAAAATAGTAACCAACCCAACTGAACTAATATGAAAATGCTTTACTGAAGGGTTAGAGTGTTAGAGAGGAGAAATATGCAGAAAAGGTCCCCTCCTTCCTCCACAGAAGGTGCTGTCACATACAGATGTGTGAGGGAAAATGCTGACACTGTCAGTTGCTGTAGGATGGGAAAGAGACAAAGGAGATACGATCAGAAACGCATCTCTTATCCTTTGCTGTGTTCTGTTATAATGGAGCATCTTCACTTTTGGAGGAGCCTTTGTGACTGAGGCACTGACCAAAGCCATGTGGAAGAAGAAGCATTGGCCAACGAAGACCAGCTTGTGGCCAGTACGCATCCCCTGTGCCATGAGGTCACTGGGCACCTGTGTGTCCTGATGAAGAGACTTTCTCTCTCAGACATCTTGTAGATTGGTCTGGGAATGGTCAGTGAGCCCAGCACCTATACTTAAGATCACCTCCCTCTTGGAAATGGGGTGGCATTTTCTGACATTGTCTTTATACTAAAAAAAAAATAATGCAGAAGCAGCAGCAAAAATGGTATTAAAATGAATGACATGAGAAATTAGCCATGCCATTAAAAGGCAGATACAGAGAAGTTAAATACTTGTCTAAGATGTATTTTGCTGCCGATGATTTCCATCTAACAACTTTGAAGCATTTTCTAGTTAGTAGATTGACCTGTCGAACTTATTGCCAAAATAACCTGCACAGCCTTCCAGCAAGGGAAGCATCGTCATTGACAAATCTATCCTGAAATTAGCCTTTCCTGGGCTTGAGACTGACTTGGAAGTGAAGTTTCCCCTTCACCTTACTTAGTTTTTGGTTGCAAGTGAATTGGTCTGTGTGACTTTTCACAAAACTTTATGAGTAATTTAGTCAGTGTAATTGTTCAACTCATCACTGCCTTTTCTCATGTTCATCTTTGGATAATATGGTTTCTCTTTTGCTGCTTTATGATGCTTTGGAATCTCCCATCCAGCTGGGAGGACATCACTTGTGTGGGTATTTTAGTTGCTAGAAACCCCATCATACTTAAAAAATAGAAATTTGCCTTTTCCTGGCAGACATCAGGACAGTGCTGAGTTATATTACTCTGAATAGGCATGGGTTTAAGAACATAATTTTTAATGCCATATAACTTCCACAGTAGTCATTATTCTGACATCTGATGAATATGGCTCATTGGAAGTCCTTGATAGAAATTAGGTACAATAATAAATAAATAAACTCAGGGTATTGCTATGTCTGGATGCTTAATTACAGCTTGGTGGGTTACTGGAATGCCAAAGTACAATTTCTGTGTCTATCACCTTTAGCCTGATTACTGTTGCTAAGAAGTGTTTGCAATTTGACTAGGCTGTTCATTAGCCGTTTTCAAAAGATGAATGTTGCTCGTCACCACTGGTGTAACATTTCCATGCCTGGGCTCCATGCACAACAGCCAGCAAGGTGTGAGCCTGTTCAGTGGTCCTGCAGGAGATGAGAACTGGGCATTTGCCCCCTCAGTGACATGGCTCTGGATACACATTTCAGGTAGCACAGCAGCTCAGTCACTGGAAGGAGTTAGTAGCCGCTGAAAAGCACAGACGGTGACTGGCCCCAGTTTTATTTTTGAACAGACCTGCCTTGTCAGTCATTGGAAAACCATCTGTGAGCTGCTTAACCTTGATCATAATCTCTTTTTTCTGGTTGCTGAGGCAATTTTGTGCCAAAATGTGTTGAGGTAGATATAAATCTTCTGGTGGGACATGACTTCTTGGGTCACAGTCCCAGCTCGCTTACAGTAGGGTGTCAGTTTCTGTTTGTTCAAGGCAGTAAGGAATGTGTCTAAGTTAATTATTACTTGGGATTTCTGTACATCCAAGTCTCTAAAACAGAAAAACATCGCTAAACACTTCCAGCAGCACTGGAAGCGTTTAACAATTTTCTTTTATGTATCCCAGATAGATTCTGCCATTATTAATATATTCACAATGAGATGTATCCAATTCTGTGCATGGGATTATATCACAGGATCTTATTTGGCAGGTGCAAGGTTGGAAAAATACAATTTAAGTTTTCCTTCTGATTTTACATTTCCCAGTAACTAAGGACTGTGTATAGCAATAACACTTGTTGCAACTCCTAGTGCACCTGAAAATCAGTTTGTTTGCTTGTTTTACTGATCTATTTACTGTTTTTAAGATGATAAATAGTAGCATATGAAGAATTTTCATAAGGATGTCAAATGCTTTTTATAGCTTGGTTGATATAATGTTAGTGCAGAAAAAAATCTTGATTTAATGCAAACATCAACAAATACAAGTCAAACATAAGCTGAATGTTAAACAAATTCACTGCAATTCTGAAGGATTCATAGATATGAGATTAGTTCCAACACAGCTCTCCTCCAGCTCTGCCCACTCTTTTCAGTGATCCTGGGATATGTCCATGACACCAGTACTGTCAGTCTGCCCACAGTTACTCATCACTGTCTTCTCCACATCTCAGTTCCCTTCATGAATGGCCAGTGCAGGAGATGAGCTCGGAAGGAGAGGAGGAACCCACTTTGCAACTGAGAAACACTGCATGAAAAGTTTTAACGGGAGTTGTAAATATGAAAAGCAACTGGAAGAGGGCTCTTGCTGAACATAATCAGCACCATGCTCTACCTGAAATATCAGATTATGTCCAAACTCAGTATATGGGTCTTAATGTGTTGGGCTTTAAAAAAATGAAACAAAAACAAACAACAAAGTATTCTATTATCCTATTGTCAGAGCAGGTCTTTTTTTTTGCACAATTGGTGGTAAGACTATACTTTCTGACATGTGAAAGACTTTCTTCAAAAACCCTCTTTTCAAACCTCTGAAAGGCCATTCAGTCACACTGGCAAGTGTAATTTTATGGAGTGCTGCATCAGGACAGCAAGTTTTGGTACTGAGAGCTCAGTAGCCCGGTGTAACACCAAAGACCAGTTTATATCTTGCTTTCATGGAGTTTTAATATAGAGCATCAGGGGAGGCTCTGAGACACAGACCTTCACCTGAGGTATGAAGTTCAGAGTTCCTCCTCCAGCTCTGGCTCTTTATCGTACACAAAGTGTTGCCATTTGCAGGACCATACACTGAATAGCTCAGACAGATAAATAATGGTAAAGACACCACATTGGGATCCACTTGATTCAGTGCAGACATCTGACTCCCAGCTTGTCACTGTGAGTTTCTTCTGCAGTCAGGGAAAGAAATGGACACTTCTAGGCACTACTCATCTTATCTGTAAAGCAGCTGGCTGAATTAGGTCAGATGAATCACATCCTAGAAGCTGCTGTGGAAGCAAGTGGTGGGTGATTAGCATAGACATCTGATGAAGCTTCACCTTGCCCCAGTTAAGATGACTATCCTTACTCTTATGATGGGATTCATTGGACCCAAAATATATCTCTATAAAGCTGAGATGCATTACATCCTATAGATGCCTTATTCTGTTCTTTGATGATTTCAGAGCTTTGGGTGAGCGGGTTGAAAGTCTGCACTTGGTAAGATGGGTCCTGTTCTTCCAGTTTAAATGGAAAAATGTTGGACGTGATGGTCAGGGAGGAATCAATTTTGTTGTAAGTTCTAAGAACACCATTAATGTGGGTTTAGTTGAATTTTTTTTTTTTTTTTTTTTTTTTTTTTGAAATAGCATGGCATCTTTTCCAAGGTTAAGGTTATAGACATGTTCATCTCGACAAAGTCCATCGTATTAAAAACAAATCCTGTACTGGAATTACCAGTTACATAACCTATAAAACACTTTATTAAGGACCAGTTGTCGTAACTTCTAGCATATATAAATCATCGTTGCTCTGCTGGTTTCAATGTGTGTGCATCAATTCATGCCAGATGAGCATCTGGCCCAAAATGTTCAGTACATGCTTCTCAAGATGCTATTAAGAGTGTAGTGAGAGGAAAGGATTAGGAAAGGATTATGTTAAATGCTGGTTTATTTCTGTATTGGTTCATTCACAAGAGAAGCACTGATAAAAGCAAATAAATCAACATATGTCCTTTTATTTTTTTTTTATTTTAATTTTTAGTTCCTTGTTCTTTCAGTGTTCCTCTTGCTAGGATTTTAGAACAGGAAGTCCAGAATGGGGAAACTGCTTGTGCTGAAAGTTGCCTTCTGGGATCTTGGGATCTATCTCATTTTGTGTCACGTTATTTCTAAAAGGATCTACTGAATTCCCTGAATGATGTGTTTGAACTCATTTTCTAATGGTACATTAATAACTTCAGCCACATGCCTTACATAGTAGGGAAGAAGAAATAGCAAGGCTGCTGTGAAGAACAGTAGAGAATCTGAAACATGAGTAAGGAAAGGATCCAGTAAAGCCACAAGCAATGGGGAGAAAATATGAGAGTGTAAGTGATCAGATTATATAGCTTAATTGCAGGTATGAGGAGACCATATGGGGTAAACTAACATACGTGAAAACTAACACTGCCTAAATAGCTGCTCTAAAACCTGTCGAATTAGTGGAAAATCTCAAAAAACACTCACTGAGTTTGAGATGAAAACTTGTATTCTCAAAAGTGGCTGCTGATTACAGAAGTCCAATTAGCGATAGCTTGTACCTGAGAGTTAAGAGAAAATGGTCATTTGTAGCTAACCCTTCAGGATGATGCACACTTTGAAAATACAGCCCTGCATGTTTCAGGCTAAATACTGTATATCAGTAGCTATTTTTGTCTCCCCAACATCTGTTAGCAATTTGCCCAACACCAGAAATCAAATTAGTTCTGATGCTAGGATCTGAATTCAGAAAAGTTGCCCAGCCCCATATTTATACCATACTGCACCTGGAGTTTTTCACTACCCTGGAGTTTTTTGTTCATTTTTTGTTTGGTTGTTTGGGTTTTTTTTCTCCGCTTAGATCATGTATTCAAATCAACCTTCTGAAAACAGCAATTACGCTTGTGAGAGGCCTGCTTATCCTTAGGAAGAGCTTACCTTAGGAAAAAGTCCTGTCTTTACACAAGTGGACGTGTTCACCTCTTTTGTGATCCCAAGAGAAAGGCCAATACATATATTTCCCAATAGGCCAGAGTATCCTGTCTGTGTGTAACAGGATCTGCAGACATTGGCATTTCAACAAGGCTGGTGTTGGGTTGTGCTCAGCCTCTGTCCTGAAAGTTAAGACTTCGAGCTTTGCATTGGCAGTTTTCAATGGAAATATTCAGAATGGTCTCCATTTCTTTTCTTCACTGTGTGAAAATATGGCTTGGGCAATACAAAAAAAAACCCTAGTAAGCTGTCAGCTTTGCATTTACAATGAGGATCTGCAGTCCTGGCACGGATTTTACAGGTGTGCCTTCCATCCACTGCAGGCACTGTGCAACTTTCTCTCTTCCAATGTCCTGGTCTTCTTGGGCCCACCAGTGAAACATCCATAGCCTTGGTCATTAGAGTTTAGCTGAAATAATCTTTGCTAATCATCATCTTTAGCAATGCTACCAGTGTTTATGATCCACCTGCCTGCATTTCTATTCTGGAGGAGCTTTTCACTTTGTTGAGGGAGACTGCACTTCTTTGCAGTTTGGTCACCCAAAGTGAGAGCTGTGGAAGAGCAGATGTGTCTAGCTTGTTAGAAATGGGGGTGCCATTCAGCTAACTGCTTTCAGCACATCCATTTCCATGGCAGCTGCCTTTTATGCCCAAGGCTGACATCATTGGTACTCAGCTCAATTACCAGATCCACCTCTTTTCCCTCTTGTTTTGCCTGTTTTCATCTACTTGGACACAGCGGCTCCTGGACTGGACTGTTCCTTGGACAGAGGTTCCTGGACAGTTCAGGACTAGAGACAGGAAGGAGAGGCAGTCAGTCTCACCGCAGCTGTGTTTAAAGTGAAGTGCAGACTGGTGATGAAATTGTTCCTTTGCATACAGAAATTATGTTTCTTACAGGTGTTTGAAAGATGCTTAAGTTTTGGAGGTGTAAGATCTTTAAAAAGACCTGCTTTTCAAAACCAGGAGGCATCCTCCTCTGAAAATCAGAGGAAAATTGAGGTACTGAAAGTAGTTAAATTATTGCTTTTGAACACCTCGTTGTATTCAGTGGACTGGTTTGCACTATTCATCCTGTGATATTTAGTTAACAGAGTCTCTCTTTCTGTCACTTATTTTTGGATAAGTAGGAAAAAACCTTTCTTTCATTACAAACTCAAAAGTCATATTCTATGATATGAATACTAATCACAGCAAAGGCAAAGAAAATGAAGCACAACTCTGCCTATCCCTTCTTACACCAGAAGATACTGATGCATCATTAACATTAGGCTGAAATCACAGCCTTGCTATATTTTACAACCAGCTGCATAAAAATACTTTTTAATATTTGTTAAGATTAATCTCAAGGCTTGTTTCAAGGTGAAGCTACGCAACAGTTTTAAATAGTGTTGTTAAATCATTACAGCCCAGGCCATGGCACTGCAATTTTCACATTGATCCTCCCCTGTCAGCGGCATTGACATGGATTGACGTGTGAGCGTCACAGCACCAGAACCCCCCAGTTCCACCAGCCGCTGGCCAGTGCCTCTGGTAGCTCTTAACCAACAGCAACATTAGTGATTTAATAGTTGATTTGATGTGTAGAGCTGCACTAGTTGAAGCTGAGCAAGACATACAGAGGAGGGCTGCATGCATGTGTGTGAACGGTAGAGCGAAAGAAGAGGCACAGATTTGCTGACCAAGACTGCCGAGTCCCAGGAGCAGTTCTCTTTGCCAACTGCTTTCATCGAATTTAAATACAATGGACGTTTATGATAACCCATTGGGAATCTTTACTGTGATTCAGTGAGTAGCATAATACATCTGTACTTTATATTTTAAGTTAATGGGAATATAAATATTTAAATATATGCATACTTTGCAAGGGCAATATGGTTTTAAATAGTCACACTTCTGTGCCCTTAATGATAAGACATGTTTTGAAATGACTTAGTTAAACATTGAAAATAGTTTGACCTTTGAATTAAACTAATCTAAGTAGCATTTCAACAAATGGTAACACAGACATCCTAGATAATTTATTGAAAATGCCATAGAACTGCAGTGAACTTCAGAAAGTGAAAAAGGAATCAGGCATTTTCTTTCTCTAAAAATGCTGACCCTTTGAGAAGTTTTAGGAATCCTTAGATGTTTTAGCAAGCATGTATTTATTTCTCAAATGCATTTGAAAGGTCCTGAAAGTTATGAAGCTAATTTCCCATTACACTGCATGGTATGTTTGTCTTTAAAGAATGAGCTCATATCTTAGATAAATTATTCAAGATTTCACTGTATTGTATGTGTATTGGGTCATAGCATAGGAAATGTTTGTTTAAAGTATGTCTCACTGCATTTATTTGCCAAAAGAGGCTGTCCAAAACTCAGGATGGCTGGGAGTCGATGTGCCTGGATTCTGTTTCCAGTTCCACCAAAGGCAGCTCTTCAACTAAATACACATTAAGTAATTTTTTTTGAGTCTGTGTTTTTTCATCTTAAAATGAGTGTAAAACTACAACTTGCTCAATAGCAGTGTGGAAGGAAACTTTATTTTTTCATAATCTAAATCTTCAAGAATTATAAAGCTTTGGACTCAGTTGGTTCTGTTCTACTTGAAAAGAAGTGCCTTCTCCCATGGAACTGGACTGCAGCTAAAACAATTTTCTCTGGGTCTTTCTTTTTTTTCTGAGAATTATTTAACTTTTTTGCCTTTATTTAATCTTCCATAAATCAGACAACATAAGCCTGAAAATATCTGTATGTTTTCTTTAACCATATGGTCATATGGTTTGCGTGTCTTTTCCTTCTGATATGTTTCCTTTTCATTACTCTTTGCCATCTTCATTTATCAAGGCAAGTTTTAAATCTATGCTAGAAATCCTTTTGAATAGGGACTTTGTCTTTGCAGGTCTCCAGTGAAAAGGCTACCATATTCTAGAGTGCATTAAAATCAGTGCCAGAATTCTGGCCCATCCTTCCCCTCTCCTTGCACTCAAAAGCAGATGGGGCACTGGTGTGGGATCAGCTTGTCCTCTTATTCTGGGTACTGCAGGTGAATACAGGCAGACTGAAAAAAAGAAAGAACAGAAACAGAGGCACAAAAAGGATAGCAAATACACAACCATATTCATAAATATTTCCCTTCCCCTACATTTCCCTCTCCAAAGACAAGAAAACTAGAACTGAGCCTGGAAAAGACAATGCAGCTGGAATCCAAATCAGCACATTTTCAGGAGCCGCGGAGGGGCAGCTGCTCCAGCTCCATGGGGACCTGCCTGGGGTACTGCTCTTGACCTTGGTCTCTCTGAGGCTCTGGAAACTGCCTTTGAGGCTTGTTGAGCTGCTGTGTAAAGCAGGACAACTGCTGCCAGTTTAATGGGGCATACAAACTGAACCCCTGCAGGATGATTTTCCAAATAAATTGATGGAAAGACAGGACCTTCTTAGTATATGCTCCTTTACATTTCAGTGGGCCTGAAGTGTGTTTGCAAATTCTTGGGTTTTTTTCAGCAAGAGTTAAGGGCACCATAGCCACAAAGACTGTGTACAGTGGGTACGGTTATTAAAGTCCATATACACCAGGCACCAGGGTTATGCTCAGCAGGCTTAGAACTGCTCATTAAATGTTTTCAAGTGCAATTCTTTGAGCACATTACATTGGAATGAAAGATGGTTGGAATGAGTGGGCAGTGCTTGTGCAGGCTCTACAACAGAGCCATGAGTAAGGGGGAGAACTCTCTGTCATGCACAGTCTCTTTAAAACATCAAGAAAGCTGACAAGTTCTGCACAAGCATAAGTAATACTGATGAGGAATTTAGAAGCTTAAAAGGAAATGATATATTCAGACACAAGTCATTACAGTCTCAGTTCTTTGATTATCTGGATGAGGAGTGCCGGGGGAAAAAAAAAAGATACACAGTGAATTAAATGAGGACTCATGTATAGTCATCAAGCCCCTGTATTATCTGTTGCAGAACCAGAATTCAGTCCTTAGAGAGGTAGGCTGAGTTTTTTCTAGAGAACCCAGCTATCGCCCTAGAAGTCAGTAGTATAGCTCTCTAGCTGCTTGTGAGAAACCCACAAAGCTTGATTAGGCATATGCTCCTTGATATAAATGGCTGAGTCTTCATCCTGCAAAAGCCATTTATCTCTATAAACAACTTTGCTTCGTTGTGTTCAGAATGGAGACAAGCATCCCTGTACCCAGCTTCCCCAAAAACCCAAACAAAAAACCCTCAAAGAAGGCAGTATATCATCTTCCTCACAACAGCTGAGCAGTGAGGGTCATGGGTGTACCTTGGGGTGTTTTTCTGATTCTGATTCTGATTCTCTTTCTGACACACTCTTCTCTGAACGCCTATCAAGCTGACTATGAAGTGAGCTTGCAGGAGTTTAAACAGAGGAGTCAGCTTTTTGGAAAACAGTGCTTGTGGTTTCTGTGATTTGGCAGCAGTAAACATCTCCCATACACAGCTGCACAGTGCTGTCCCCAGAGCACCATTCATGACTCATGAAGCATCATAAGAACAGGCATCCCTTCATGCACATGCTTGGAAGATGACAATCTCTGGCAGTGATGGCCTGAGCCAAATACGCTTTAGGAGCCAGTTAGTATCAAAGTGTGCCAGAAAAGGCTCACGATGTCAAAGGACTTCAGAATCAGTGATTTGTACTGCTCATTTTTAAACTTTCAAATTACAGAAAGGCAGGTATTTCCTGATTTGAATCTCTTTGAAAGACTTAACTATGTAACACGAAAGCAGGCTGTAGTTGTACCTTTTCCAATAAAGGAGGGGGAAAAAAAATCACTAGCAGTCATAGTGGTTCCTCAAATTTAGCAGTCCTGTGTTTAACCTTGTATGAGACAGTGTGAGCAGTGAATGACACTTTTATTAACTCTACAGTCAGAATCTTTCCTTATACAAATATTTTCCCTGGACCAAGACCACTCCTAAGAGATCCAAAGACCTGTTCGCATTAGCAGCTTAGTTCAGATCAGGAGTGTACTTGGGAAGCAAATATCCTGTCCTATTTACTCTACTTGCATTCTCAGTGTAGTCTTGAGCACACAAGCTGGATTTCCCTCTGATGAAATGAGGAGATGGCATCCAGCAAGGCACCTCCTTTACCACCAACCACTAGGCATTCTGTGTGGGGCCCAAACATGAGCTACTCTGAATTATCTTCCTTAAAAGTGTAGAGGGTGGCCCTCAGCTCTGCTGCACCCACTGTTTAGCTCTATAGATCTACTCCAATTGTTCTGTGCTAGTTGCTAATGCAGAGATGCCCTAGACATCTAAAGGGGACAGTCGAAATCAGGCTGGCATTAAGCCAGATCAGCTATTAGCTTGCCAGCTTTTGCAGTAGTTTGCACTGAGATTATGGAGAGGTGCCATATGCCTATGGAGAGGAGCAGAAAATCTATGACTGCAGTGTGGGTGGTGTTTAAAGCAGTTTTTAGCTTTAGGTTAGATGAGAGTTTCCAAAACAGTGGTCTTAGCGACTTTTTTTGCTGCTAGATGTGTTCTCTATTTTTTTGTTTTTAGACTGCACTCATCATCATTATGTGGAAGGTTGTGCCAGGATAAAGCAAAAAAAAAAAAAAAGAGGGAGTAAAAACCACTGTTACAAGCCATCCGCACTGAAACAAAGGCAAGGTAGAGCAAGTGTTGCAAAAACTGTCAGAGAGATCATCTGTGTGATGTAACTGGATCTGTGACCTTCCTTAACCCACAGGGGATCTTTTCTGCTCAATAGGGCCTTGAAATAGCTGACTTCTGGCTAGATTTAAATAAGCCACTTGTAAATAATTTTGTCATGTGTACTGGGAGGGAAAAATTCTGGCTGCAATTGATTTTTTTCCTGTACTTTCACAGTATTTTGCCACAAGCCCTCAGTATTGACAGTCTTCCCAGACCTACAGTGAATTCACAGTGGCTGCCCTAAATGTCTCATGTCTGCTGTTTTCTCTTTTCCTACATGTTCATGTTGAATAAACATCGAAACCATTTATGTCCCTGAAATACTTGCATACTGTGGTAAAGTGTCTAAAAAGGCAAAAGGATAAGATTGTTCTGCGACCAACTCTCTAAAAGACACTTTGCTGAGAAGGTACAGTTGGGAACAAAAATCAGCTCACTGTTCATCTGAGTTATGCTATGTTTGTATCTACTGGAAAGCTTATACTCATTTTTAATGGTGGGATATTGAGATTATGGAATCTTTTGCTTCAGTCAGCAAACGAAGGATGGAGTGACCTCAGATATAGGCCACTGAACTCTTGTTGGATAGGAACACAGTGGGAGTCTTTGGTGACCTACAACTGAAAGCCAAATAAATCATGATGACAAGTGCTACTTCTCTCATAAAAGGCCAAGGACTGATAGCCTTTGAAGAAGGCCACCTGGCAAGGTGTTCAGTGTTGCTCCTGCTTTGAGCAGAAGGTTGGATGAGAGACCTCCTGAAGTCCCTTCCACTCCAAGTGACTCTGTGATGATGTTGGCAGGACAGCTGAGAGGATATATGCTAGAAGTAGCTTATGAAAAATAAGTTTATGTGCCTCTCAGAAGTCCTAGATGTGTCATTTAAATGTAAGCTAAATACTGGTTTATGATGTTGATGAAATCAAGAGGGCTGCAAGCAATTACAGTACAAGCATGAAAAATTGTATTAGTGCATCAGATACGTGATTAAATTGGCAATAACATGTTTTGACCCCTTTATGCTGTCCTTCCTTCCACCTTAATACCCATACTTGACAATGGCAGAGTATGTAATGGCAACTTCAGTCTTGACAAAGCTCGTAAGTAGAAAAGGCATTTTTCATTTCATATTGAGAGTGGCTGGCTATCTGTTGGTCCTTCAAATTAGGAGACCCAACTGAAACACAGCTTTTCGGTGCTTCTGAGTGTTTAAACCTACTTAGTTGGCACAGCTGCAGAAGAATATCCTCAGATTGTTCAGCTTCAGTTTGCAATAAAATCTCAGTATCAAAGCTTGCCCCAAACAATTGCACTCTGGATGTGGCAGAGTAGAGCTTAGAGTGGGCTGAGACATTCTTGTCTTCCCTCTGCAATCCACCATGTAAACATATTCTTGCTCCTCTTCAATAGCATGTAGTTGTTTTGGTTTTCTTTTTAAAGAGTTGTCTGGCACCTACCTGCATCATGAGTCATCTTTGATAATGTGCCTCTTTGAGCCCAGTTTTTAGAGGTATTGATCATTCGTGTTTCCACTGACAGCGAGTCTGGAATGGAGGGCTCTTTTGTGCATCTCTGCAAATTGAGCATCAGATATATCTAGTGTTTGACAGCAGAATCAGTGGTCATTTTAAAGGGTTCTTGAATATATTTCTGTGATTTGATGGTGGTTTTACTGCAGAGCTGCTGAGAAAGGAAAATATTCATTTGCATGCTGCAAAGCATAGGCAAGGAGCCAGCTCTGTGTTATCACAATATCTGATCTCTGTAAGGCAAATATCCTTCTGAAAGCAGCTAATGTTTCTGTCTATTCAATTCTGATTCACAACAAACACCCTGGGGAAAATTGTTAACTCTATTTTTCGCTCCTCCTTTTATCTTTTTTTCCTGGATTAAATGAAGAAATTATTGGTTCATGTTACAGTGCTTTTTTCCCTTTGCAGTAAATCTTCTGCAATATATTTTGCTATGCTGCATGTCACATATACCCCTGTTAATTTCAGGCTGAAATTGTGAATGGTTTGCATGAAGAACATTCACGTTGTATGGTCTGAGTTGTACCATAGGGGGTACATGTTTTTAACTGACATGCATGCATACATATCTTCAAAGGCATTAGAATGTGCTTTTCATCAAAACCAAAGAATTGCTCTAAAACATTGCATAACAAATGTACTTGATTTATTTTTTCCTTCTGTTTATGAACACACATCATAGTAGTTAATATAGTCATTAGTAGAATCTCAGCAGTAAATTTTTATCTGTTGTTCACTTGCTGTCTTTGCATCACAAACACTACAAAAATTGAGATGGATCACGAGTTGTGGTTTCTTCTTTCTGAGAGGGTATGAGTGACATTAAAAGGGGCTTTTCTTCTGCAAATACGAACTTTAATGTTATATTTCTATAAATATCATGCAAAACGTAATTCATATTTATCACTTGTATTCTCACCAGGAAATCTAATTGCTGTTCAGAGAGCACGTATGGAGAAGCAATTTTATTTAAATATTTAAACTTCTTCAGTATATGGAAAGAAAAAAAAAAAACCCACGAAACTCATAATTGGAAGAAACTTTGCATTTATCAGCACAAAGGCTAGTTATGTCTTTCTCATCAGTCAGCCTGCTTATGCTTTCTCTAACACAGCAGGTACCTTTCTACACCTGTAGTGTCCGTATGGACCCCTTGCCTTTCCAGATGAGCAGGCACAGGAGCTAATTATTCTTGCTATGATCCTCCAGGTAAAGTCCAGGGAGCATTTTGGAAG
>NW_009931615.1:0-27862 GCF_000696875.1 Nestor notabilis | reverse complement strand
GCTGAACCAATATGCCTAGCATGCTGAAATGCTGACTAAATAACTTCCCTCCAAAATCAATGCATGTTATATATTACTCTTCCATTTAAATAACATCCTGTTTATCTTAGACCTCCAGGGTTAGACCTGTGTAATGTGAAGGCGAGTTATCCCTGTGTGTTTTTATCCTGGTTCATCTGCAGCCTGGCTAGGGCAGCACAGGGTATTCAGCCATCTTCATCTCCAAACACTTCAGCTTCGTCCCACTGTGGCTTTACTGGCAAATTCACTCCACTGTGAGTGACAGTCCACAGCAGCACCAGGTAGGGAACTTAAGACCTTACCAGCCAGGGGTGGTCAAAGCCGTCACAGCTGGTCTAGAGCTTTTCTACTACAACCACCTCGTGGAGCTACTGAAGTACCACCACATTCAGGCTGTGGAAGATGAGGGTAAGGAGGCTCTGATCTCCTGGTTTGGGGCTGCTGCTGCAGATGTAGCTGCACAAGCAAAGGCATCTGAACGTGTGTGTGGGTTTGTCTGTTCTCACCCTACTCTCAGTCACATCTTTCAGCACTGCTGGAGGGGGCTTGTACAACAGCTGTGCCTCACAAGCTCAACTTCCCAGGCTAGGAATTGCCAGATTAAAAATTCAACAGTACTTCTACAGGGGTACAGCAAGAGCCTTTTGCAGGAGGGACAGCCACTTCTAAATACCCGTGTTTCCACAGATATATTTTAGCAAACATTTCAGAATTGCACAGCTTGCCTGGGGTCTTACTAAGATTCTGCCATCAGTTCCTCAGATCTGGACTGAGGGCAAAGGCTCCAATTCATTACATGTTTGTATATCAAATGAGATTTAGTTTTCTTTCACAGCAAAAATCCAGCATTAATATTTTGTTAACATCAATATATTGAAGCTGGAACAGCACAACTTAATGGATGCTAATGACCTTTATATAAATGGAAAAGACATATGGATGCTTGCCTAGTTTCAAACTGGACCAGCTGCACCTGGTAATGTACGGGAGCTATGCTTGTGGGATACAAACAGGTAGCAACATCCCTCTCCAGAAAAAGTGCTCAACATCCCTGCTTATACTGACACAGGAAAACATCGCTCCAGCTGTCAATTCTTCAGCCTCCTACAAGAGGAAAAAATTGCTGCGGTTTATTGTGACTACATATCAGTTTAACTGGTGTTTATAACCAAATATTTTACCCACATAGAAAATAAATATCAACAGTCAAATGTAACATTGAATTGAACAAATACAAATGGCACTAAGAAAATTGTATCCTCTCCTGTGAAGAAGCAGCAGCAGCGGCAGCAGGGAGAAAAATGTCTCATGTAATTTTTTATTCTGAAAGTTGCTATTTACTTATGTCTCAACAGTTACTCTTGCTTTGAAAGACTACTTTAAAACATGAGGAAGGAATGCATTGTTTTGCGTGGAAACCTCATAACAGCCTTCCAGTATCTGAAGGGGGCCTGTAAGGATACTGGAAAGGGATGCTTCATCAGGGACTGAAGTGATAGGACAAGGCGCAATGGGTTCAAACTTAAACAAGGGAGATTTATGTGAGAGTGGTGAGGCACTTGAAGAGGCTGTCCAAAAAAGCTGTGGCTGCCCCATCCCTGGCAGTGCTCTAGGCCAGGCTGGATCGGACTTTGACCAACCTGGTCTAGTGTGAGGTGTCCATGCCCATGGCAGGGGGGTTGGAACTGAGTGATATGAAGGTCCTTTCCAACCATAACCATTCTATTATTCTGTAATTCTGTGATTTTTTTCAAGATTTGCAGTTTTATTCCTTGCTGAAGGTCACAAATTTTGGCTCTGCAACTCATTGACCTAGTCAGGAAGAGACTTAACAAAACAAAACAAAACAAAAGAAGTACTGAGCAGTCAGTGTATCCCTGAGCATCTGTATAGGAGGGAAGGTTTCTTAAAAATTAATTTCCCTTGTCTCTAAGAAGCTTTCTCTCTGATTCATATGGGTCAAAAAAGGTCCTTTCATGAAAAAAAATTTAGAAAATTCAAAGGTAATCCAATTCTAGGCTCTCTGCCATCCAGGTGCTTGTACCCAGCAGGAAAAAACCATCTCCGTAATCCTTTTTTGTTTTTATAATTACTTGTTTTTCTGCTTCCCAGCAGTTCTTCTATTCAGTACAAAAGTTACCATATCCAATTACATATATTTGTCCTTGCCTTTAAAATCTTCACATCTCCTCAGTTATCTATTAACACAAGATTAATCACTTGATTAATCTCAGATTTTTTTCTCATCTTGCATAGTGACAGCCATCAGCCATTCAGTGGCATGTTCTTAAATATTTCTGCAGCCAATATGTGTGGTGGGTAAGCTAGAGAGAAAGCAAGCAAGAGTCACAATATTAGTACCACATTAGGCATGTTAAATGCTGTGGCATTTTGGAGACCAGCTTCCACATGTGATCATCTAATACCTTGTGATCTACAGCGCTGGGTATTTCATTTTTATGTAACAGAGGCTGACAGGAAGGGCACTTCTTGGCAGTTAATGATCACTGTCATTGACCCAGCCAATCCGTCAGTAACTGGAAATATCTGACCTTTATGTCTTCCTTCCTTTGATGACTCTCTTTAATCATATATTTTTTTAACCTTTTCATTGGATCTGAAATAATTTGCTTTGATATTAATGCAATGTGCCACACTACAATGAAGGGATTTTTTTTTTTTCCCCAGACTGTTCCTGGCAGTTACTGTAACCAAAAGGAAACAAGATTTAATTACGAAAGCTCTATCATATTTACACCATCTTCTAATGGTTTCTCTTTCACTTTCTTCCCTTTGCTGGAGCTCCTACCATTTTGTACTGTCCACAGCATCTAATCTTCAGAGTTCAGTTCAGAAGAACTCTTGAATTTGTCAGTAATTGTTTGCTTAAGGTCTGCTACAATAGGGGTATTTTAATTTAGGGGATTTAAAGGTGTCCAAAATCGGCTTACTCTGACAAAAATAAAATAAAAAAAAAATATATTAGTTGATGAATAGTGTATCCTTTCATCAGGAAGAGGTTATTAACAAAATTCTAGTTTCCAGATTACTTGGATTTTATTTTTTTAAGCTTTTATGATTTCAGATGTTGGCGTGAGCAGAAATTGATCTACTAGAGTGCATCATAGTGATGTTCATAAAACAACTTTGCTTTTTTAATCCATTTTTTTAACAGTTGCATTTATTAGAGTAAAGGTACACTTCTGGTCAGAGAGAAATGTTCTGATTTATTTAGGCACATATAAATACAAAATGAAATCTCAAATTTACAAACTGTGTTATCATCTAATAATTTTCTTAAAAATCGTGTCTATGTGTACAGATCAGTACAGTGCTGAAGGCCATGCTTAACTTGCTAGCCCTCAGCACTGAAGCACAGAGTTCAAGTCAAGCATGGGTGCTATTTCTCCAACTTGCCAGAGCCTTAGAGCAACAGCTTTGGTCCCCATGACCAAGGCTTGGAAACACATTAGCTATGCAGCCAAGCTCAGCAGACATAGGGCAAGTTCAGCTCAGTGACCAATTGATTTCCACGGTTATATTTTGTTTTCCCTTCTGGTTAAGCCTGTAATACTATTTCATATATAGGATAACATACAGTGTAATCCACAAGTAAAAACAGTCCAGTCCAAGGGCACTGAAACAGACACTTTGTAAATGAAAAGTAGCACAAGTCCAATGATTTTAATGGCCAGCAGCCTCTGGTATTCCCATTAACACAGTGCCTCTAGCTGGAAAGATGCAGGAAGGTTAATGTTTGTTAACATATTCTGGTCTTCTTTTGACGAAATAGAGTGCTATCCTTCCTAGTGCAGAATCTTTGTATTTGACTCAAGTGTTACAGAACAGGTTAGAGTTGTTTATGAACTGTAACTATAAGCACAGAATTTATGCATTTCAGCATTCAGGCAGGTTTGGACAATATTTCTAGTGTGATATGAAACTTACTTCTTGGTGCCTTTTGAATTATTGTTTGTGAAGTTCTGGTTGAAATTACTATGCTTCAGTGAATCAGTGAAAAATCACCTTTCTCTGAAACACCTGAACACCCGAGATATTACAGTAGCTTTCTATACTGAAAACAATATAGTATTGGTATAGCACTCCATAAGCATTGTGCTTGATTATCCACAATAAGATTTTGCTGTCTCTAAAGCATCACTAAGTCTGGCCATTAGCATTATGGAAAGAATGATTAACTAACTCATTTGCATGACTTTTATTATTAATCTCACTCTCTCATAGGAAAAACCTTGCTAACAAACTACTTAATAAAATAGTCAAAAAAGCATCTCAAGTTGTATAATTCACATTTATTAAAGTTTATTATACTTTCATCTTATTTCCTGTTGTTGGTATTAGACATCTGACTATCTATTTTGTTGGTTTCTGTGCTAGCACATTTTTCCAGCTTTCTGATAAGTCAAGACTTCTTTGAGCACCATATCAAAATTTTGGATATATTTTATATCTAGACACAAACAATTATCTAAGTATGGTAACACAAACTACTGTGTACATACAAAACCAGAACAGGAGTGAGATGTATATTCATGTATATGAAACCACATTTTTTTTGAATGAATTAGGCAACAATATGCTGCCTAATTGATTGAGGAGTCGTGTTTTTTAACACTAACACTGCCTTTTTTTTTATATATTTCTTTTTTTTTACCTTGTAAGTTTTCTAAAAATTAAATAGATTTTTTTTTTTTTTCTTCACACTTATCCAGCTGCCTGAGATTCCCCTGAACCACTCACACTTAGACCATGGTCTTTGTCACTATCTGTTTTATAGATGACACCGGCAAATAAACTGCTATAGCAGCTGTGTTAATGCAGTATGCACTTATGTTTTATTGTCTAAGATATTCATTAATACTTGTACTCTATCAATATCATTGTCTTTAGTAAATCTGTACTGCAGGCTGTACATCAGTACATTTAAAAAAAGAGAAATAAAATCTATGTGGTAAATAGATATTACAGTAGGCCTATTATATTCATATCACAATGCTGAAGTTATACCTACTTTCTGAAAAGGATAGCTCAGCCAGGCTTCCTCAGAAGTAACTCAGTTTAGAGAAGGAGACCACAGCATTTGTAGAGTGGGAGCAGATGGATAACCAAGAACAAGGATTTGCTGGGGGAGGATTATAGCTGAGATATACAGTCTCTAAAGAATGACAGCACAGTAAACCAAAACCAATTGCAATTTACTGGAAATAAGGATGGTGTGTGTATGAGAGGACTATGTAGCTAGGAAACTCATGGTGATTGTTTCTATATCACTTTTCAAGCTGAACTCAGCTTTGCACAGAGTACAATCCACGTATGCAAGGTGAGTTTGCCAGCCTGGGCTTTGCTGACTGCGTGGAGATGTGCTGGACCCTGGAAAGGCCCGCCCAGCACATCAGGCAGGCATCTGGAGAAAGATGGGCCTCTGCTTCTTCCCTGCAGACCTTACTCACAAAAAACTCACTACAGGACAAAACCAGGCTTTCCAGACTAATTCATCCTGATAATTGACCATTTTCTGCCTCTGCGCTAACATTGGTGGGGAAAAATCCGTAGGCACCCCAGAGAACATTTAGCTGGTGCACTGCACGAGAGTGAGTTCTTTCTGGCACCAAGCAGACAGTGAGCAGAATGAATTGATATTCCAAATGCCGTGCCTCCTCTCACCTCTACAAATTCAGGCAACATGGCCTAGTATCTTGTTCACCACACTGATCTCTGCCTTGATTTGCTTGGTAGCCTAAAGGAAGATGCCTGTCCATCCCTGTCTTCTGTGGTGAAAATCATAACTATAACGTCGTGGAGTGCCTTGAGACCAGCTGGTGAAATATGCCACCCCTGAGCTGCCTCTAAATAACCACACCAAATCCTGCTGCTTTGCTTGTTCAGGAGAGCAATACGTGCTGTGTCTGGTTAAGGGGACACTGGGGGGTGAGATCTAGTTGGCAACTCAGCTAATTAAACATCAACGAAATCCTTTCAAAAGAGGGAGTTTTGCTTCATACTTCTGTATGTTTCAATCCAATCTCTAAATGTTTGTTTTCCCCATTTTAGCTTTTTAATTTATTCCTCAATTTCCTAGCCTTCGAATTGATAATAAAATGTACTAGATTTGAAATAGAAGTCTCCAAACAGTATTTTGGCAATCTGTTAGGAGTTGCAATACCTATGGATTACCCTGTAAATCTAAATTATTGGCACTCATGAGAGATTATTTCATTTTATTTTGTTTTATTGTGTAATATTTTGCAGCTATGGCTGCAGTGCTTTTATTAACTTGTGATAGCCCTAAACCCTGGTAGGTGATTAGATCATTTACTATGTAAAATTCCGGCCTCCTAAGGAAGACGGTGCCAAGCAGTGAAGCCATACTAGTCCCAGCTGCTCAGCCTCTCCAAGGATTTGACCCTTACTTTATTGGATAAATCTCATCAGAATTTCAATTTGCTATTGGAAACAGTTGCTAGAATTTATTTTTTACTGACGAGCTCTAATAGAGGTAAGATACAGAAAGCATTGTCACAGCACAGGATGGTTTTAATATACACAAAGAAGTTCATGACAGGAAAACAGTCTTTCCAGATACAAATATAGTTTACTCACTGTAAACGTGCTTTCAACCATTTGGAAGGAAAGTATTTTTCTCTGCTAAAGTTAATTCATTTTCATATTATCATGAATCATCTATGTATCTTAAAAATAAAATGCCTCTCTATAGTAAAATGAAAACTGGCAATGGTGAAGCATAATCTCACAACTCAGGCATTCAGGAGATAGGGTCTTAACCGCAAACTCACTGCTGATCCTCAGGCAATTCATTCTATTAGATTTCTTGCCTGTAAAATGAGATAAGTCATCCTGCATAGCTGAGGTAGGATTTTTCTTACTTTCCTTTTTTTTCTCTCTCTTGACATTCTTGTGCATTAGATGGATTTGAACTTCTTCACTTAGTAAAAAATTAAAATAATGTATTTGCTCATGAAGCAACAGACTTAATCCAAAAATCTTAAGAACTGCAAAGTCCAGCACCAGTTTCCACAGGAAGAAGGAGAAGAGGACAGATAGAAACTTAGCAACTTGCTGTAGGTTGTGAAGATTTTGGAGGAGGGCAGCTGGAACATGGCTGACATATGTCTTCTACCAAAGTCTTTCTAAGCCCAGCTGCAGACACCACTAATGCAGGTAGTACTTACTGGTTGGATGACTTCAGTTGGTAGTAGCTTGAATTATGAAGGGTCATGGCTGTACAGAGTTTTACAAATGCAGATTGCCTCTGTAACCACATGGACAATCAATACCAGCTTCTTCATTTAAGTCAGTAACAAAGATGGAAGGAGACCCCAGAATTGCTGGTTCTAAGTCCTGCATTTAACAGTTGATAAAACCTCTTCCCCTAGACACCCACAATATTTGATTAAAAAGTATAAAAATGTATTACTCCTGCTGTGATATGTCTATTTGGGGATCATTTAATACATTTTTACTGTCCTAGCCCAATTGATCCAGAGGTAACCGAAATAAAAAAGTTACATCAAAAAGTGGATAAATGTTATGTAAAACCAGAAGTGTGCCATTGAGAATTTCAGTTCCTACGAAGTTACACAAAAATGCTGGAAGGAGTGTTCAGGGTTTTTTTCCCAAACTGTCACTTCTGACTTAGGTTTCTGGCCAGAAGCCGATGACAGTAGTTCATTCAAATGACAATCTGAACAGAAATTTAGAGGAGATTAGATTTTAACTCTTCACCACCCATAGATCTTAGGCTAGCAGAACGTGCAATTGGAGGACCTTCTCTCTTCAAACAGTAAGTATTTGTATTTGGTGGATATGTTTACAGACTGATTTAAGTGGTTATCTCAGTATCTTTTTTTTTTCCCTGTTAAGCCAAAACAATAAATAAAAATGCCTATGTGCTATACATGTACTATTGTTATGCTAGGAGCTGGAGAATAGAAACCACAATGGCAAATAGAATGGCCTCAGGTTATCTTGTAAAACATCCCAAGAGAGAAGCACAATAGATCCTTGGAGAATTACCAGCTAATTTTAGGCTTTGCTATCATGGCTACAAAAATGTAGCTATTTTCCTAAATATTGAATCACCATAAGAAATGGCATGCAAACTCACAAGTGTACATTTTGTACTACGCTTTTTTCTTTTTTTAAACTTGCATCTTGTCAAGTAAAGTTTTGAGGATCTTTTAAAAACAAGTTTAAAAAGTCACTCTTCCTATGTTGCTGTGGATAATCTCCAGTAATAACTAAAGGCACACCACTTAATAGCAGAATAAAAGCACAGTCTTCTTTTTTATTACTTAACATCTCTCCCTGCTTTTTGTCTCCTGAAAGCTGCTGCCACGGAACACCTGCCTTGTTAAATAATACTGTTTTCTGTAAATAGAAAACTGTACAAATGCAGTTAATTTCCCTCATCAGACTCACTGGTAGCAGTCAATATTTCAAAAGTAAGTGATCGTAGAGCTTAGTTTTCTGTATTTTAAGGAAGACAATTTAAACTGTAAATAAGGAATGTAACTTTAGGAGTTCAGCAAAAAATCCTTACACCAGTACTCCTTTTGTTAACCTGATCTGATCTTTTTCTCCTTCTACATTTAATGGCCACTTGCCAGAAATTTAGACAATTGTCCCCCTCACTAGCTTTATAGCTTATTAAGCACTTTTTCATTTTGTTTTAATAGGGCAGTGAGGTTAATACTCATCTATGGGAACACTCAATTTACCTACACACCACATGATGGCTAACTGTATGCAAATACCCTCACCAGGATTAACTCAAGGCTTTTAAGTCGTCCATGTAAATGGATGTCCTGAGGGAGCCAATGCCATCAAACATTGACAGAGAAAAGCAACAGTAAGCATGAAAGAGACCCCTGGTGAAATGGCATTTCAGCTTCTGCTGCCACCAGATGGGAAATGTGGGAGAGCCAGTTTGGCCTATTGAAACTTCTCTTCTTTCATTCCCTCGCAGTACCTAGTAGTCCACACGCCCTTTGCTGCCTTTGACAATTCTGTTTTGCCTTGACCTAGAGCTAGCATCACTCCTCAGACATCTTTTAGAGACTGAATGTGTGAAGAAGTGTATGTCTCTAAACTTCAGTTTTTCTTTTTCTATTAGGGAAGTCTTTGATACTAATAGGTGTTTGGGAATAGATGAGAGGCAGGCTGTTAAAAATATTTATGGCTGGAGACATCGTGATTTATAAGCTATATGGCTAAAGGACTCTCTTCTTAGCATTCCTTTTTCATCTTGATAGTGGTCTTTGAATACATCCTACCCAGAAGGTCTATATCCTTTCTGCTGTTTCTTGGGTGTCTAATCTACAGCCCCTGTTCTGCTCGAATTCACCAGCTCAGATCATGAGAATAGTTTTTGCCAGGCCTTGAACAGAAACTTTCTTTATACATGGACATGCCATTGTCATTGTTTTTTTTTGTTAAAGAGAGAAGCTTCTGGAACTATCATTTGGAAGTTTTTATTTGCCCAGTAAAAAACATGTTTTCACTTTGATTTCTCTTATGCAGCAACAAAGACTCAAGAATCTTTGAATTATTGTATTTTACTTTTTCCCAATGAGGATTCTGGTTATGCTTTTCATAGGTTTTATTGTTCACCTGAGTAATTTAAAGAAGTTTATTTCTGTATCACATGGTGTGGTCTAACCATATCACTGGGCATATTGGGTTAAAAAAGGTTAAAAACCACAAAAAGCTGATTTCTCATATGGGAAATTCACATCTTTATAAGAAAAAAGAAGAAAAAATATATACTATGAATTGCAACAGAAGAGTAATAGACCTTATGAAAATACAGGAGGTCAGCACAGGGACATACTTAAAGCAACAAAGCATGGCTTGTCCAAGCAGTATGCCTGCTCTTCAAAATAAAATTCATATGATCAGACATCCATGCATGCCATGGTATGTGTTGTTTGCACATTTTTGGCAGTCTCATCAACTGAGTAGCTTGCTCAATAAAAGCAATTATTAAAAAAAAAAAAAAAAGAAGGAAAAGAAAATTTCCTTATGCTTCTGATAAGGGTATTACATTACCAACCTTTGCAGCAACATTGCACCAAGTTGAGATCTCCACAGAGCTCTCAAAACCAGCTGAGCCAGGTCTTATTGGCATGAACATGGCAAGTTTCCAGCAGCTCCCAGGTGCTGCAGAGTTCAGCAGTGATTAAAGATGTGCCACTCTTCCCCTCCAAGACAAAGCCCCAGAACTAAGCTAACAATAAGATATCAGCTTTTGAACACAATGTGAAACTGAAGTTCTGGCTACATGTGGTCATTAAAAATCCTTCAAGCCCTTGAAGACAAAGTGTGATAACTCCTTTGTCCTGTAGAGATGCCACTTTGCTCCCTCATCTGAGAACCACTGTTCACTCCTTAGCATCCAGTGAGTGTGGTGGTCTGGTTTTGTGTACAGAGCTAGTGGATAGGAGCTCTGTCTCACGCACAGCTTTCATCCTCTGCATGCCCAGTGTAATTGTGTGTTGTTCTTCAGCTTTCAGGCTTGCTAGAGAAGCCCAGCAATGAGAGCATGTGGTTAGAGTTTAACAAGGAAAATAGAAAAGCTCATTACTTGAGAAGCAGAGTCACACAGCAGTTTTGTGGATTATCCTAAACTTTTGCATGTGAAACCTGCTTATCATTCCACTCAACCATTTCAATACTGAATACCTCTTACAGCTAACCCTTCGTTTTGTTTCAGATATTTTTTTAATAATATGTGAGATTAACTATTCTATGAGCATGCTAGAGTTCCTATGCCCCACAGACTGGACTTAAACCAGTCCAAATCAAATGGTAGAAGACCACACACAGCTTGCATTGTTGTAAATAACCACCTGGTGTTAACAGTCATAGAAATGAAGTCTTTTTTATCTCCAGACTACCAAATTGGAAAACTGAACAGTGTATGTCCAGCTTTATAGTTACAGCATGGGAAGTAAAAGCTGTGAATGGTAAATGCTCTGAGGTCTCTAAATTACTTAAAGCAGTCTTTTAGTAACTGTAAAATGGTTATGGTCTCACCGACTGCATTACAACCAACACTCTGTATCCAATTGAAAAACTGGGGTTTGGCAGTTCCCAATGCAATATACTTCCAATTCTGTGGCCCTACTGGATTTTGGATGACACAATAAAGCCATCACTGGTTTAGGAATACATATATACTGCCCATTCAGAGCTCCAGGTCAGTATATACTAGGGAGGAGAGAGGAAAGAAAGCTTTGCAGACTGGCTGCAATGTTGAAAAAAATATTTAAAAGAGCATCTCTTCAAAGCTGTGTAACAGTTTAATATGTTACAAAAAACCATGATGGAGGTCAAGTAGTCATGAAAGTGATTCTGAAATGGTCAAAGATATTAAAAAGAAAGAATCTATCACTATGATCTATCTGCTTTTCATGGTCTGGATATCACCACCAAATTCACAGACTGCTGATAGACAATCCAGGAATAAAGTGACAAAATAGAAAAAGACATGAAGGTTTGGATTGGAATACAAATATTTTTTTTTTCCTAAGTTATTTTGAATCTCATGTGGAACAAATTGCTGCCTGCATTCTCTTCAGTCCTACCAATAACAAACTCATAAAAGAAATAAACAATACAAAAACTAAGTGAAGTAGAGCACTGCTTTTCAGAGCTTCTGCCCTTTATCCCTGCAAGCACCAGAAATCACTCTACTTCTCTTCTACACAGTCTGATTAAAAGCTTCTTGAAATTCTATTTCACAGCTTCAGTGTTTTGAAAATGTTGTTGCTCTCAGTTCCTTTCAATAGACAGAAACAGAGATCTCCAGATACCCATTCATCTCATCCCAAGATAGGCACCTAAGACAGGTCAGCAAATGGTCTTCTGAAGATGATTCTATTAACTATAAAGGGAGAGTAGACTTAGATATCTAACTTTTAGAAGTCTGTAATTAGACAAGATGATTTTCACTCATCAAGCTACTTTTAGACAACAGACACTCTTTTTTCTTCTCTATTATGATATAAAATCTCCTTTTTTTTTGTTAGAAAAATACACTACACCCCTGCTAATTTTATAATAGAATAATATAATAGAATTTTGAATATAGAAAGATGGACTTTATTCTTATTCAAACTAGACTGAGCTTTTGAGCTTTTCTTTTTTCCCCACTGGAAGTTCCAGCATACAACAGGGGCATGGCTTTTGCTGTATTTCCAGGTGTGACTCAAAGCAAAAGTCTCTGAAAACTCATGAAAAACACTGTACTTGTCACATGTTTAGCTCAGGTTCAGAGATTTCCAGTTCATGCATGATTCAAAGATGCTTATCAAAACCAAAATGAAATTTCGGCTTCTTGAGATTCATCTGTCATTGATGATAATGATGCCATGAAGAAAAACTTGATTATCCCACTAGAGATGAAATACTGCAAATAACAGTAGTAAAAACAGCACTTACAGAATTTACAGTGATGCAAAGCTATGAGCTATCAGGGAGATGAGCAAGGAACGTGGAAGACATTTCCATTATTTGTACCAGGAACTACACTCTGCTCCTTGTCGAAAACATAAATCTACTGTGTAGAAAGCAGCAAGTCAGATACTTGTCCACCCCAAACAGCTGCATGTGTCAGTTCAAACTGCTCACTGAATGGTGATACCTCAATCATTTCTTTTTCTCTGTACCACTCCTTCGTTGTGACCCTTTCTGTCAAGGATGTTAGTTTTAAAGCCAGCATGAGATTAACTACATAATGCTTCCCTTTCAAGCCTGCCTTCTCTTTATCTCTATCCAGCCAAGCTCAACATCAGGGTGTACAAAGTCTCCCCCAGGGATGACAGCGACTCCCAGTAACCTGTTTGCATAACAGCTCACTTTTCTTTTTAACATGGCCACAGTAAAAAGAGGAGCCACATTGTTTCCAGAAATAAAACAGATTAATCTGAAACCTACTGCAGTGCCAGGATAATAACTCCCTTTTTTACAACACGTTTAACCATTTCTGAGGAGGCTAAAATACCTAAACATTTGTTTATATGTGATTACTGTTTATAGAACAGTCCTCAGCTGGGTTTATTAAGGGTTTGGATTCCCACCTCTCCAGTTTAAACAAATGCATTCAGAAAAAAAAAAAAAAAGAAATCAGAAGACTACACAACTATTCTCTAGTCTCCTTCAAATACCTGTATTGAGTTTTCTCTCAGTCTGCCCAGTGGTTCTCTAGCCAACCATTACTCAGAGGTATGTTCACCTTCTTTCAGGGAACTGTTATTACTGCATTTTTCCAGGAAAGCCTACTTCTGCTCTCTTTTATGATTAACCAGCTAACTGACACCTTCTATGAGAAGACTTTTTTCCATGTTTTTCCCTTTTTTTTTAACTCTCTGCACAATACATACTCATATTTCCACTATCCCACGCAGTTCTGATTTCTTTCCTTGAAGCTACACTGTAATAAACCAGTATTATTGTCTTTTTTGCAGTAACTGCAATTACTGCAGTATTGTGTCCTTAAAAAAGAATAAGATGAATGTTATTCACAAATCAAATTCACCTCTCAACTTCTGGTCTCTATAAAGTATCTAGTAATTTAAGTCTCTGTAAACTAATAATTTACATTTCCTGTGGCCAACAGGGATAGGAATTTCCAGAGGGTAATGTATGCCCTGCTATGATGGGTCCTTAAGGCAGGAACCTGCAAAAAATATTTGTTCTACCTCATTTATTGAGTAAATGCAGAACTTGATGAACTGGCTTAAACCTGACATGTAGGGTTTGGCAGGTTCAATTGTAGGAGACGAGATTTACCCAGTATGTCTGAATACTGTTAAAAACCTCTGATCTTAAAAAATTACCCAGTTGTTTTCAGATAATCTGAAATCATTTTCAAGTGAAATGAGGAGTGCTGGATTGCTTATCACATTTTAAAATGAAAATGAAAGCAATCACTGAGGAATGACTTTCCAGTGATTACAGAATTTTGTTTCCATTTCTGTGTCCTTTAGGAAAGATAATTGCTCAGGCATTGGAACAATGATTTAGTCGTAGCTTTGATCGTGCTTCACTCAACAATACCCTGCTTATATACTTAAGAAATATATATATTTATTATGGTGATGGGGTGTTGCTAAGTACTGCTCACACTTCATGTCTTGCTGAGGAGGAAGAAAAGAAGAAAAGGACAAGTTGTTTTATCTCACTCTTAAATCTATTTCTATATACAAATTTTACCCTTCCTTGAATAAATGTCAATTTTCCTGAAGTTTTGAGCTGCAAGCATTCTAAAGCAAAGTTTCACACAATATATGTACAGCTATCAAAATTAGTGATAAATATCACAATTCATCTAAATATAGTGTCCTGATGAAGCATTAATATAGCTATGTTGAACAAGAAAGTATCAGTAGATTTGAGAATTAAAACTCTGAATTAATTCCATAAGCCTGTTCTAAACATAAGCTTATCTGTACTTTTGCAGAATAACATAAACTTGTGCAGATGAGAAGTATGTGACGTGAATTGAGTGATTTTTATTTGCCATATGCGTATACTGCATCTGATTTTCTTGATGGCTTCCTCCCTCGGCCTCTCACTTTAGACCTTGAGTAGGTGCTGCCAATCTAAATGCCTCCCAAAACAGTATTACTTTGACCCCAGGATCCCACTTGTGGCCTACACTTCCTGTGCCTGCCTATGATGTTGTTGGAACATTTCCTTATTTCCATCCCTGTTGCCTTTTGACACGGGTACGCAATATTAGAGCTAAGAGAAGGAAAACATCTTCTAAGTAATACTAGCAGGTGTAAATTTTGGGCTGTTTCACTAAAGGAATATCCTTATTTTCAGGTTAGAAAGCAAAGAATATAGCACTTCTAGGATGTAGTTTTCAAAAGTTCAACTCTTGCACTTGACAATTGAAGTACCCCATGGAAACATTCGGAGAGGTCTTGCACCTTTAATGAAATATGCTGTGGCTCATGCCAGTGATCTGTGTATAGAGTATAACATGAGAAAAACTATTTTGGAATTAATCTGATATTATAAGGGGAATCATCTAGGACTCAACAGGACAACAGATGCTTCCAATTGTGTTCCCAAAATGGCTTCTGCATTTTTAACTAGTAGTGAGCTCATTTTCAAGTTAGTGCTTTATCCCCAGGAAACCTGATTTATGATGAACCAACCTAAAGTCTCAGACCACTGTAACCATGCTTATATCCATGAGTGGCAATTTAGGCTTTCTGCTACTCAGCGATAATAGAGCATTTTTATCAGCTTGTGTGCAGAATTTGTGAAGCATATGGGAAAAGTCCCAGGTCACAATGTTATTTACTTAGTATTGCAAGCGGAGTCTCCTGGTAGCAAAAAAGAACTGTGATATGGCATGTTCTTAATATTCCTCTCTTCCCAGCCTTGTTATGTCCCCTACAGCACTATGGGGGAAGCTGGAGTATTGCAGTGGATGGATACAAGCTTTTTGGAAACGATAGTGAAAAGGGTGAGAGAGCAGCACAGATGCATGGAGCTCTGCTAGAGGGCTGACAAGAGAGCTGAGAGCCTGTGGGTCAGGATCAGAGGGCAAACCAATACAGGTGTTATGGGTGTCTGCTACAGACTGCCCGGTCAGGAACAAGTAGATGAGGTCTTCTTCAGACAACTGGAAAAAGCTTCACATTTACCAGCCCTGGTCCTCATGGAGGACTCAAACCATGGTGATACCTTCTAGAACTCAACAGTTGATTGAGAAACTGATGATGGGAGGTGCTTTTCTTATGTCATACTTACAAACAAAGAAGGCCCAGCTGGCAATGTGAAGGCTGGGAGCAACCTTGGCTGCAGCAACTATGACGCCCAGAGTTCAGGAGCTTGAGAAAAGGGAACAAGGCAAACTGCAGGAACACAATCCTGGACTTCAGCAGAGCAGGCTTCATACTTTTCCAGAGATTTGCTTGGAGGAATGCCATGCAATATGTCCCTGGAGAGAAGAGAGGTTAAGGAGAGAGAGTTGATTCTTGAGGATCACTTTCTCCACCCTCAAGAGTGGCCCATACTAATGAGTAAGAAATCAAGCAAAGACAGTAGGAGGCCTGCATGGATAAATAAGGAGCTCCTGGCTTAACTCAGACATAAAAAGGAAATGTACAGGAGGAAGAAGCAGGATCAGGTGACCCAGAGGAATACAAAGCATGCAGGGATGAGGTTAGGAAAGCCAGAGCCCCACTGGAGTTGAATTTGGTAAGTGATGTAAAGTGCAACAGGAAAGGCTTCTACAGGTACATCAGAAAGAAAAGGAAAATGAGTAAAAATTGGTCCTGTTACTGAATAGTGGCAGGGGTACGGTGACAAAGAGGGTGGAAATGGCCAAGTCAGTCAATGCCTTCTTCCCTTTTGGGCAGAAATTGAAATACAGGAAACTGGTTAAGCATAGGAAAACACTTTTTCACCATGAGTGAGGTCAAATACTGAAACAGGCTGCCCATAAAGAGTGTGGAGTCTTCATCCTTGGGGATATTCAAAACCCAAGTGGACACAGCCCTGAGCAACCTGGTTTTGTAGATCTTGGTTTGAACAGCAGTGTTGAACTAGATGCTCTCCAGAGGGGCCTTCCAACCTCCATGATTTTGTGACTACCACTTTAAATCTGGTTTAATTTCAATCAACTGCTGTTCACAGCCCTTTTGAGTTGGTGAGACACTCAGTCTTTTTGCTATGTGGAGAAAGAATGGGAGAGCACAGTGAAGAAAACCTAAAATCCAAGTCAGACAAGTTTTGGGAAGATACAGGTGCAGCTCAAGCTGAGGCTAGAAGAGACCTCAATGACAATTAAAACTCAAACAAATATCAACAGTCTCAGTTTCCTGTAGAAAGCTTGGTAGGTGACAGGGGAAAGAATTTTAACTAAAGAGAGTAGGAAAAACAATACAGTCTATGCACTCCATGTGGCATAACCCATAGATCTGAAGAGGTTTCAGAGGGTATCATTTACAGAATAAGAGACTTACCATCCATTGAGACAGAAAGTCATCCATGTTGTTGGCATTTTAGATGATGTCTCATAATTTTCCACAGGGCCTCTATAAGGATATTGAAAATAAAAAGTGATTGATGTCAAACCTGGAGGGTCTCCATATCTTTTGGCAAATCAGACAATTCAGGCCATCAGTCCTCTGCATTTTGTACAGTGAATGCTTTCCAACTCAGTGCTTAACCATTAACTTCCTCAAGGTAAAATAACTACTCAGCGTGGTGAATATATTGAACGTTGTAGAAAGACAGAGGAATCTAAATGGGCAAGAGTAGATCATCCATCACTGCAGCCAATGAGTGAATTCTGACCTGAAATGTGACTGGAAGGAGTCCATGAGCCAGGTGGTGAATAAGTTGGTTGTGCGCAAGCACAAATCAAAAGTGGTGGGAGTGCAAAGGTGATAGAAAAATGGTAAATAGCATCTAAAAAAGATTTAAAAATTTGCATTACTAAGTCTGCATCCTCAAAGTGCTCTTTTTTCCCCAAGTTTTTTTTTATAAAGAGCTTAATGTCTGCTACTGAACTGATGCCTGGGGCCCCATAACTATGGAGAGAATCTGGCACTCAAAATATAAAAAGCATATCTCCATTTTGCAAAGTTTCTGGCTAGACACAGTAGAAAATAGAAAATATATTCAATAAAAAATACATATACTTTAGCACTTCCTTGACCTGCAAGGAAAATTCATGCGCTTCAGTATGAAAAGATAGTGTAGAAGACTTTCTTGGGCTATAAAACTTTAAAAAGAAGATTATTATATGTTTAGTAGAGAGACAAACATTTCTGTTTTATGTATATACCCACATACATATCTATATATCCCCCCCCCCCCCCCCGGTGTATGAAGGTGATATATTTAGGTGATATTACAGTAAGGACCAATCATCAATACACCACAAAGACATAAAGGTATTAATTAATGGGTTGTTTTTTTAAGTTGTTTGAAAAGAAATAGAAATGACAATATTAGCCAGATTAATCAAAACGTAATAAAAGTAACACTAATGATAGGTCAAAGCTTTGCAGAAGGAACATTACAAAGCTCTGGGACTCTCAAGGCCTCAACTGACTCTTGGGATATTGTCAGAAAGGACCAGTCCTAGCTGTATTTGGGTATGCCAAATGAATAAGCTACCTTTGTTTTCTACATCCAAGGTATGTTTTTTAAGGTCAAATTAAATCAGAAAAAGTTAGGGGAGCAAAGAAACATATCCTTCAAAACAAATTTAAATGTATCCAGTTTTCAAAATTGTTACCAGCAGCAACATTCACCGTGCTACAAATCACAATTACAACCACCGTATTCCTTTCTTTATGACTCACTGTGGCCAGAAGTAATAGGTAAATTAATCTCACAGCCATAGATATGTAGAGTTCCTGAAACTAATAAACTGATCTCTGTAGTATACGTCTAATACACTGAATGCTCTTATCATTTTTTTTCAGCAGCAAATTCACATAAAGCATCGCACCTTTCAGCCACTGTGATTAATTTCACACTACTATTAGATTATTAAATCTATGGAGTTTAACATCTGATGCAAACTTAATGCCAGAATTTACCAAATGATAAACCAATGAAGGAACTAATTGAAATTGCTGGAGTAGCTACTTTGATGTCTCCACACTAAAATTAATCCAAACCCTAGCTCAAAACCACAATCTTAGAATAAAACAAACCAGTTGTGTAGTAAGTGCACTCTTATCTTTGTTACAGCAATCTTATTAGAGTGCTCCTTTAGGTGACATTTATTTAAATTATTTGACAGTAAATATGAAGAGAGATACTGGGTAGAAAGAACTCACGAAGTATTTTCTCACAATATTACTCTCCTTTGATGTTTGTCTTTGATGAGTTTAGAATTTCACTTTAAATATTATTTTAACTAATTTAGAGAAAGCTTTTTGGTCTACTATAATATAGTTAAAATTCTCTTGATGTTACAATATTCAACTTAATTCTAAAGGGTATAATATTTTCAGTGTTTTTAAACCACATTGGTCTGAAACATATCTGCAATGAAACATCTGTCTAATCATGTTCTTACAGTTACAGAGAGAAAAATATAAATAATCTCCATGGCTCTAATTGCTTTTCTAACAAACTATCCTATACTTGAAAAAGAATAATGAAACCTTACAGAAAGATAGTTTTAATGGGATTTTGGAAATTTTGGTATTCTTATTAAGACAATTGACTATCAAAGCCAACTATTGCAACTGTGGATTGTTCAGTAAATGTGTATTTTATTTACAACAGGATGGTGTGAAAAATAGCAGCCATGGAAAAAAAACAGTCAATCTACAGAGATCTTATTATGATGTCAAAACAAAGTATCTTTCATGTAAATTATGCTAGCATCAAATTATAAATTATGACATAGGAGTGAATGGAGAAACTCTTAATCAAGTGATACTGAAATCTGGATTTCTTTGTACTAGCAGCATATAGCTTTAACAATAGCTATCTCTATCCTTAAATTGGCATGTAATTACCAGTTCACTGCTTCTGGAACAAATAAGCTCCAGAAGATTACCTGGGATGTTTGAAATCCAGGCTACGTGTTTCAGGACACAGACTGACTTGGATCTTTCAGCTCAGAAGTGTTATTTTTATTCTTGTAAGTTGCAGAACAATTCAGTAATCGGGGTGATAAAAGGAGTGAATTCCCATTTTCCTGAATGGTTTTACTTTTCTTATTGCACAAAGAAGGTGTATTTTGGAGTTAAATTGCAAATGGGAAGGTTTTCATATAGATGTCAAGGATGTCTGCATAGAACAATGGCAGCATATGTTCCTGTTGGCAAACTTCATATATATTAGACATGCAATTAATTTACACTGTATACAAACTCACAAAATCTGCAGACTGAATTACTGGAGTCCCAAAATCAGTTATAGAATAATAGCATAATTTTTCTCCTTTTTAAAAAAACTATACCGGACTACCTATACCCTTCCCATTGTGTTGAGAGAAGTCTTATACTACAACATACTCAACACCTCAAAGACTACCATAATTAATAAAACACATACGGAAAATCTGTTTTTAATTTATTCCTTGAATTACTGAATTTCTGTCCACCTCAGTGGCCTAACATTTCTGACTGACATATTCCACACCCTGCATAGTGACTGCTTATGAATCGATATGAATAATTTACAACTAGAAACAGGTACTGTATGTCAAATAGGGTGTAAATTTGTGTAAAATCTTTGCGTCTAGTTCCAGTAAACTGTGAGATATCAGACTACATGCCTGCATCACCCTGATTTTGGGGGTCTTTAAACTTGTACGAATACTATTTTCCCTGTCATGCCAAGGGACTCTGTGTTGTAACTAGGCAACCATGCTATAGAGAGCAGCATTATAGTATATATTTTTTTAAATTCTCTAAAAATATTATACTTCTTTCTCCACATTGTTCTCTGAATTTCTCTAAAATGCTGCATAAACAAAAAAATTCAGTTTTTTGTGCCTTCGGACCACATTGTCTATATTGACCGTATCTACCTATATTGTGGTTGATCTTCACACCTTACTTCTGGCTTAAATCCTTATTAGCAAATACTAGTCATTCCTTTTTCCACTTTGTGGGAGTAGATCCAAACCAAAAATATGATCAATTGTTCTTCTGCCACAGTGATTCTTTTGTGCAGGACACTGTGGAGCTCAGCTTGGTCATTACTCCTTTTCACCTAAGAGGCGGTGAGTGTTTTGAGCTGTATTGGCACCACTGCCAATAATGGTTAAGGGTTAATGACTCTTATCTTAATTGTATTAAAGTCTTCCAGTTTTCCTACTGAGCGGGCCAAAATCGGGGTTTCAGTGAGAATTTCTGTACCACATTTATTGCAAAAGATAGAGAAAAGATATTGGCAGGCTGCTAATAATAGAATTTGTATCTGTTTCTCTACCTTATGAATTTAATTATTCAGCAGTCAAACAAAAATTGCAGAAGATCGATCAGTAGCAGAGGATAGCAGAGGTTTGTAGATGATGTCTCAAGTGGAAAGTGCAGAGTGGGATGAATTCAGGTGTACAGCATGAACTCGGATGTATGAAATGAACATGATATGAAAGTAACAACATTAAAGTTACGCTAGCTTTATTACCTCTTCATCAGATTAGACCAATATAAACCTCTCACAGCTAATACTCTTGTTTACTACCTAGAAGCTTCCACTTGGGAAGTATGGCTGTCCACTTCTTTCTGTAGATGGACTTGGGCAGAGTGTGATTCCAACTTTGCACTGTGCACTGTTTTGTAAAAAGTCTGTCCCTAAGTCAAATTCAAAGTGTTATTTTTGACATTAAAAAAAATACTTAATGAACAAACCTTGTTGCCATTGATTCTTGTAATTACAAGAGAACCAAGATTATACGGAATTACAATTAAATGCAATACATAATTGGCAATGGATACGAAGTCTTATGCTTTAGGGTTTAAGTCCATCTTTGTTCAGGTACAGGGATGAGACTTGTGTAAATGTCTTTTTGTGTGTGCACGGACTATCTCCCATTTGTTGTTATGGGATTCCTTTGAAATGTAACATTAGAATGCCAGAGAGAGGATACTGGATCTGTAGTCTAATCCAGCACACCAATTGCTAGTTGCCCAGGGTCCCCCAATTTCTCTGCTTTTGAAGCAGAGGTTTACCTGTTCTATTACCAGTGCTACTACAAGAGTCTTCACTCCCTCCCCACCCCAATCCCTGTTTCTTTTGATAAGATCAGTGTAATGTGGTGATGAAATTTCTAGCAGCTGCTTAAAATTAGTCCCTGATAAACTTCTGCTACTATTTCTATGGAGGAACTTTCTCATTTGTAGCACTGGCAAAATACAGGTTTGCATAGAACTATTGAATGGACAATGCTTTAACCAACATGCAGTAGTAACATAATAAAGTAACGAAAGGACAGCTGTCCAAGAAGCCAATTCACTGTAGTAAGAAGAGATAGATGAGTGCACAGAAATTTGTACTAGATGCATAAGGTGGATTTAGTTGAGTTCATAATAGATATTTAGGCAATAAGTTATTTACTTCTTCACATTTTGTATGTATTAATCTAGAAGACTAGCTGGTAGATATTAGAAAATTAACCAACTTTGTTTCCTAAGTACTTAAAGGGAATAAGAGCAATATTTCTTTAACCTGAAAGCATTCTGAGAGTTATCCTACATTTTTAAAGTTGGTTAAAATACAGTTTCCCGTATTACTGTATCCAAGGCTGACAGCTTTCTTATTTATTTTTAATCTCATAATATTTTGTGGGGTTTTTTCATTACAACCTTAACTTCTTGATAAATGTGATTGCCTAAAAGCTCTGATACTACTAAGTGTAAGTATAGAGCCTTCAGGTTTGCAGATGAAACCTTGAAAGCATTAACCGAGGGCTCTCTAATAGCTTGGAGACCAGAAGGGAAACAAATTAGCATGTACAACTTTTAAACCCCTTGTTTTAAAGTCAGTCTCATGACATTTTTGGCTCTGAACCACCATTTCTGAAAGTTTGAACTGATAAGATCTGCATGCTGCAGTGTACAGACAAAAATAATCTGAGTTAATGGTTTGTGCTTACGTTTCCTTTATTGCAAGTTTTCAATCACACACATTTCTTATTTGATTTTGCTGGATATTTTGCCTGAGTCAGATCAGCGGATCATAAATTCTTCAAGTCAGAGATCTTGGCAATCTCTGCAGTCTTTTGACCACACACTCCTTCCATGCTCCATAAGTTACAATGTAAGTAATAACCTTAATAAACTTACCAGAGCTCCTTAGGAGCTCTTTCCTCCTTCATCTGTATTTAGCTTTCAGTTTAAAACATTATCTCCATTCAAATAAGGCAAGACACTTGGACTTGAATTCAGTGACAACCATTCTATATCTAGACGTCAAATGACCGCAGTCTTATTACTACTGTACACTTTCTGTCCTTTGCAAACCCAGTTGCAAATATTTTAATACTAAAAAGAAAGAATTAAGAGATGAAGGAAAATGTATCAATCCAAAGAGAAAATGGACGCAAATGGACACAGCACTGACAGAGGAAGCCAGAACAAAGTGCCATACTGAGCAAGTACCAAGAGATTTGGAATCAATTCGTACTGAGGAATGAGGGTAAAATTGCATAAGATGGTGTGCACAAACAGCTGAGTGGGAATTCAACTGTGGAAGGACCTGTATTTGATATAACAGTACTTCTCTTAATACAACTTACAAGACCGTAGTCCTCTGTTCCTTTCCTTTTACTTTTCAGCTAACTCTTGCTGTCAAACTGATAAACAGTGAAAGCTTACCTGACCATAGACACTGCCTGAGACACCCAACTTAGGAGCACTACCAGTGCTGAAGAGATGAAGGCCGATAACTATTCCACTCCCCTTCAAAAAAACCCCAACAACCCAAAACAACAAAATAACCCAAGCAAACAACCTCAACCCAAACAACCAATCAGGCCCTAGATGAACAGTTGCCCTCAGGAAATGCTTGCAGTCTCCACTGACTTCATAGGGACCTGGAGAGAACTGTAGTTGTAAGGTGACTTTCAGGTAAGTAGAGTTTGTTCCTCACGAATAGGTGAGAAACATCTTAAGCAGGAAGTTGATGTGGGTAGTTAGGAACCCTACTGTGTGATTCTAATTCCTCTTCATACTGCAATGGCTTTTTGACAATTTGGCCATTCATCTGGCAGACACATAAGAGAAAAGGAGCCTGATAGCCAGCATTACTGAGTTGCCATGACGGATAACCAGAATAGTTATTCAAGCAGATGGTCTAATACAACTAAATATATATTTTTAATTTTGCATTTTTAAAAACCCCCAATCTTCTGACACATTTTCAAACTATACTAAACCAATTTAATCATGAGGCAGTGTTAAGCCAGGTGTTGCACATCTTTCTCATAGATGTGTTTCTTCAGGCAGTCTGAAACTGTGACACTGGGTACTCAAAGTCTGGGGTAGACTTAGCTTGGCATTTCACGGGCATCTGATTTATTTCTCCCAAGCACAGAATCACAGAATCATAGAATAGTTAGGGTTGGAAAAGACCTTAGGATCATCTAGTTCTAACCCCTCTGCCATGGGCAGGGACACCACACACTAAACCACATCACCCAAGACTCCATCTAATCCGGCCTTGAACACTGCCAGGGTTGGAGCATTCACAACTTCCTTGGGCAACCCATTCCAGTGCCTCACCATCCTCACAGTGAAGAACTTCTTCCTTGTGTCTGACCTAAATTCCCCTGTTGAAGTTTGAAGCCATTACCCCTTGTCTTACTGCTACAGTCCCGAAGGAAGAATCCCTCCCCAGCATCCTTGTAGGCCCCTACAAGCAGCAACAAGCATGTGTTGTGCTCTTTTTAAGAAAGGGACCTCTTGAAGGAAGGGGAGGTTGTTCCCTCCCTTAGGGCTACTGAGAGTCTGCAAAAAGAGAAGGCTTGGGAGACAGCAGGATGGAGTGAGCAAGAAAGTTATAGCAAGGGGCTGGAGCTCATGCATGGTTTGAAAGATTACAGTGAGGATGAGAGAGCAGCCTAGCAGGCTTTGGAGGTGAACGGGAGAATTTCCTGAGAACTAGAGCAGACAAAGCAGAATTTGCTGCTATTCAGGAAGCTGTTAAGTTACCTGCAATCAGCTAACTTAACTACCCTTCAAAACACACTGGACTTGGAAGAACTCTGTAGAAAACTTAATTTCTCTTTTAGTCTTCTTTCATCTCCTGTTTAAAAACCGAAGTTTTTAGGTTTTAGTTTTCAGACAAAACTTTTGTTTCTGAGCCTAGTGCAGACATGCACTAACCTAACTCTGAGAGAATTACCCAGGAAATTAGGGAAAAAAAAAAAAAAGCTACTGGCATATTGTATTGTAAACATATAGTTGTACTGATCTCAGCAGAGAAATACAAGAAGCCTTTAATAGCACATTTATGTAATCTTAAAACCACTCATAAAGCACTCATTGGATTGATTCAAACCTACAGCCACAGTGTATTTCAGGGAAAATAATGTGAGTAGCCTCTTTCCACACCCTCTTTCTTACGGCTCCTCTGCAAGAAAAAGGAAAAATCTCATTTAGATCTGTGTTCCTTGCTGCATGAAGCAGCAAGCTTCTTGGCAGTTTCACTGATACTTTTCTGACTGCTAAGCTTCAAAATAGTTCTGAACCTCAGCCATTTTATGAGGCCAGCAGTGATTTGAAAATACCAATCCCTGCCATTTATATGGAGCAAGTCCTGATGTCTTGGACCCTACTGAAAACCCGTTCACCTGTCAACTACTGAAATTAAGGAGATAAGGCAGGCAGGGGGAACATATGTATTGATGTACTACCATTTTTCCATAGGCTTTGTGGAACCTGTGCTAGGTTTCTTTTTGCAAGAGCAAGGAGTATCTGGTAAGTATGTCACTGCTATTTCATGAAACAGAATCATTTTAAATTTCTTTATTATTGCATTCGGATGTAAAATGCTTATCAGCAGAAGATCTGTGTGCACATCACAAAATATAGATCAGAATTAGGCAACCATTTCTGTGACAACCCCCACATAGCACCAAAATAGCTACTCTGAAAAGGAGTGATATGAGGCGGATGATTAAATGTCAGTGAATTCTAAAGACTGTTTCTACTAGGGAGCACAAAGAAAGTGATCTTGCATTGTGCTCCAAAATGTCTCTACCCTGTAAGCTGATCTACACAGATTGATGGTTCTTACGCTATGCATTTGGCTCTTTGACACCCTTTTGACTCCAGAAGGTGTGCATGTTCACTTGTGTGATTAAGGTGCACGATGTAGGCTGAAATGTCCTTCCCAGGGGAATGGTCTGCAGCTGATCTCCTTGCTTTCAGCTTCAGGATGTGGTGTGCTGCAAAGGGGTAAGGGCAAGACAGGTCTGAGATAATGAGCATGGAGTCAATACTGGTCCTTAAACTGGTAGATGAGTAAGAGAGTACAGGTGTGAAACACTCTTGTCAGTGTTTCTTAATGATCCAGGCAAACTGATTTCTGTTAGCAGAAAACATGGCATAAGTGTCTTCACATGCAGATTACTCAGCCATGCGGTAGGCCACTTGCCTTCATGGGTATTAGGAGACTAGTTTTCTGTTTCTTCATAACCAAAAGCATCAGGCTTGTACCATGTGGACACAGTTTCCTAATTGCACTGTATTTACAGAATACCTCTTCTTGACTGCAGTGTGTTTCTAAAAATTGCACACACTTTCCTAAGAAAATTCTTTGAACTTTATGGCATCTTATTGTCCCTTTCAGCTTTGCAGCTCCCACTGGTCTTCCCATATACCAGATTTCCATGATAATTCTTTTCCAGTATTTACTGTTAAGCCACATCAGAGACTTAATTTCTGTTCTAGAAGCACTACATGGCCTGAACAAAATCAAAACCCCCAAGGATTTTCACCAGTGGTCACTTGAATAAACAGAAGTGCCTTGAGCATGCAAGACTCCCCACCATGTTACTTACTCAGTATGCTCAACAAGGAACTACCTTACTGTATTTTACTCTGCAGACAGATTTGCTGTCTTCTACCTGGAAGAAACAGCATTCTTAATGCAAGCCACATGATGTACATGCCTGTACACACCTTGAATGCACAGTTACACAGGGAGCAAACCCTGGTCCACACAGACAGGAAGTTCTGCTGGTGCTACAGTCACGAATAGCTGCTTCACAGCGCTATAACCAACCTAAACTAGGAGTAATTACCCAGTGCCTGAAACCTTACATAAAATTCACAAGTCTAGATTTATTAAGCTTGCAATTAAGATCAAAAGAACATATTTTAGTGGATAAAATATGTGTGACCTTTAAAAATACAGGCTGAAAGTTTCAAAACTAAATGGCGAAATTTGTTTTTTCAGATACTCTGGCAACTTTGTATAAGCTGCTTGGTTTTTAGAAGTAACTAGCAATTCCTTTTTCATTTGTGAATGTTTAGTGTTACTGAGAAGTAGGCCACCTATCTGCAAATGCCTAAATATGGACTGAGAAAACTAGGTTTTGGCACCCAGATAAAAACACTGTCTGTGAAGTTTCTAGTCATTGTGAAAATTTGCCTTTTTTTCTCCACTGAGTGTAAGCTATTTCGCTCTTATGAAGTTGCTTTTTTTTTTCCTCTTCAGCTCAGATGGTTGCAGATATTTCACAGGAAAATTCATACAGAAAAAAAGATTACAATGTTTCTTGAGTTTCATGGTAATGTCCTATTCTGACAGGGAAAACAAAAGAAATACTTTGTGTTCACAGCCAGACAAGCTGGCAAATTTACAAGCTATAACTGAAATCATATTCTGGTACTGGCAAAAAATAATAATTAAAAAAATATTTATGAAGATTTTAAACTTCAGACTACAAAAAAATATAAAGGCTTCCCACACTAACATGTTTCTAATATAGCCATGTTGTCCTTGGTTTGTTTCAGTGGTGTCTTAATAAAAAATAGATTATGCTTCTGATTTTTAAAATTCACCACAAAATGGATCATTTTAATCACAACTGAATAACACAGTAGATAATAGTTGGAAGACTTCAGCATTAGTCCTGGGAGGTTTGTATTTTACTATTTTTAAAATGCATACTTTGATCATTTTCTCTAAATTTGCCATTAAATTTTCAGTCTGCAGACTATTTCGGTTAAAGCACAAAAAAAAAAACCACCTTAATGGCAGAATTCAGATTTGCCTTGAGAAAGAGTGGATGAGGTTTTACTTTTCCCTCATTTTTTGCTTTACTGTTGTCCTGGGTTCAGCTACAGCA